>NW_017671146.1:39883-173701 GCF_001879085.1 Nicotiana attenuata | reverse complement strand
ATATATATATATATATATATATATATATATATATATATATATATATAATTTTTTAAATATTCTTTCCACTAACTTGGTTTTCCCTTTTTTTTTTGGGGGAATTTCTTGAGATAGTTTCTAAAGTAAAAAAAAAAAAGAATTTATTCAAGATAATAACTTAAATAACTTGTGCATGTCGAATAGTTATTGTTTATACTTTACATATGTATTACACATCGTAATACACAAAAATTATTGAAAAAAGGCCATATAAGTGCATGAGGAAGGTTTTAATGAATACTTAAAGCTAAATCCTGAATAAGAATAAACTTTCAAGACTATATTACGAATAATCGATTATTCATAGAACGAGGTTGTTTGTAGATGGCTCTGGAGGAACTGAAAAGATATTCCTATATCGTGCATTATTTATAAATATTAGATCAAGAGGCATGATAATATTAGCAACAACAATAACATGGTGTAAAGGGTTGTACGACTCACTTTAGATTCGACATACCTCTTCAAACAATTTAAACGATCATAAAAATATGTCAAAGCATAGTGGTGGTGCTAAATTGATAAGAAAATAAAAGTTAATAATATGGGATGAAGCGCAAATGGAGTGGTGTTAGACGGTCAGAATAATTTACAAGAGCTTTAGAGATATAATGGATATTGATAAATTGTTTGGTGAAAAAGCAATAGTTTTTGGAGGTGATTTTCGTCAAGTGCTACCAATAGTTTAAAATTCCACAAGAGTGTAGACTATTTGTGCTGGCTTGGTTAAATCATACTTATGACCTCAAGTGATAAAGATCTGGCTAATAAGAAATATGAGAGTAAATCAAAATCAAGTATTCTGTGATTTCTTGATTTATGTCGGAAGCGGAAAAAAGAATATCTATATCTATATATATATATTAAAGCAAGAAAGTTACCATATATATTTGACATTATGGTTCAGCCAAGTGGCAAGCTAATAAATGTCAATAGTTGTGATGACCCGGCCGGTCGTCTTAAGAATTAATGCCCCGTTCCCCTATTAACTATTTTTCCCAAGTTTATTTCTGCTAATTTGATTTGCTGGGATGTTCGATTTTGAGTTTCGGAGAGTTTTGGGACACTTAGTCCCTAAATAAGAGCTTAAGTGTTGGAGAATTAACAGTAGTTGGAACAATGTTAAGACGACCTCGAAATAAAAATCCGATGGTTCCGTTAGCTCCGTTGGGTGATTTTGGGGTTAGGAGCGTGTTCGAGTTGTGTTTTGGAGGTCCATAGCTAATTTAGGCTTAAAATGTCGAAAGTTGAATTTTAGAAGTTTCCGGTTCGATAGTGAGATTTTGATCCGAGGGTTGGAATGGAATTCCTAGAGTTGCAGTAGTTCCGTAATGTCATATGGGATGTGCGTGCAAAGTTTCAGGTCATTCAGATGAGGTTTGGTAAACTTTTTGATCGAAAATGTGTTTTTAGAGTTTTTGGGATTTCCTAAGCTTGAATCCGATGAAAAATGGGTGTTTTAATGTTGTTTTTAGCGTTCCGAAGGTTGGAACAAGTTTGAATGATGTTTTAGGATTGGTTGGCAGGTTTGGATGAGGCCCCGGGGGCCTCAGGTGTGTTTCGGATGCTCAACGGGTCATTTTTGGAACTTGTAGAATTGCAGAAAATCTGGTATCTAGTTTCCTTCATCGCGTTCGCGACCTTTCCTCCGTGTTCGCGTAGAGTAATTCCGGAGGGTGATCAATTTTTTCTTCGCGATCGCATTGATTGGCTCGTGATCGGGAATTCTGTTCTTTCCTTCTTCTCGTTCGCGTTCCCTCTTCCGCGTTCGCATAGTAGAATTGGAGCCGGTGGTTCAGTGACCCTTTTACCCTTCGCAATCGCGTGGCCTTGTTCACGAACGCGTAAGCCTCTCCTTTTCCTCTTCCGCAATCGTGTACATCCTGTCACGTTCGCATAACCAATACAAGGACCTTCAATTTTTGCTCTTCGCGATCGCAGGCCTCCTTTCGCGATCGCGATGCACAAAATATCTGGGCAGATTTCTTTAAATCCCAATTCGAGGGTTTAAGCCTATCTTCACAATTTTGAATTTGGGAGCTCGGGAGGGGCGTTTTTTGAAGACTTTTGCACTTGGGTAAATTGGGTTAGTGATCTCTACTCAGCGTAGATCAATTTCCATGATTCCTAACTTAAATCTACGCTTTAAATTTCGAATTTGGTGGAAAAATTTGGGAAAAATTTTATAAACATCATAGGCCGAATTATTGAATTTTGATTGGGTTTTTGACATCCGATTTGAGAGATTCTTATATGATTAGACTCGTGTGAGTGTGAGGATTCTGAAAATATATATTTCACCCAATTCCGAGACATGTGCCCGAAGGGCGTTTTGGTCATTTTACATAATTTCGCGTATTAGTTTAGAATTTACTTGTAGAATCAGCTACTCGAAGTATTATTTACATTATGAAATGCAATTGAATAGATTCAGGCCATTTGGAGTCGGATACTCATGGCAAAAAGCGTGGTTTCGGGTTGATTTGAGCTTGTTCGAGGTAAGTGGCTTGTCTAACCTTGTGTGGGGGACCTTCCCCTTAGGATTGGTATATTTGGTAACTGAATTGCCTTGTGCGTGAGGTGACGGGCGTGTCCTTGTGCAAATTATTCAAAATCCTATTTTCTTAAAGTATTCATTAGCATATTTCTTTTCCTGCTTATTATGCTTGTAAATTTAGCATGTTGTTAGTTAGAAAAGCATGTTTAGTTGACTTAAATTGCCTATTCGCTTAAATTGCCTTGATTGCATTATGTGAAGCATGTTAGGCTAGAATTACTTGTTGCCTTGATATGAAATTTCCATTTCTGAATATCTTCTTGCTATTGCTGTGTGTTTAAATTGGGACTACGGATGTGGGATTCCGGTAGCTCCCCCTCCCTTGTCGGTTTACTTTGGGACTGTGGGTTAGATTCCCGATAGATACCCCTGCACAATTACCTTGGGACTGCGGGTTCGATTCCCGATAGATCCCCCGGCACAATTATATGGAACTACGGGAATGCACCTGGTAGATTTCCCAGTACTGGGTATTTATATTTGGGGACTACGGATCGAGAATTCCGGTAGATTCCCCGCACATTGATAGTTGGACTAGGGGAATGGATCCCGGGAGATCCTTTGGACACATATATGATGGACTACAGGACGGTATCCTAGAAGGTGCCCCGGCTGTTATCTCTGTGTTGAGCGATATTTCTTTCCGTTTTTTGTTTGTCTCTGTTCTAGTTATTGCTGTTCTTTCAATTCTATGTTATTTCTTACTGTTGCACTTATTTATACTGTTTTATTCACACTGTTAGCCCTTATATCTTATTTGATCTCAGTAGGGCCCTGACCTTCCTAGTCACTACCCGATCGAGGTTAGAGTTGGCACTTACTGAGTACCGCTGTGGTGTACTCATGCCTCTTCTGCGCATGTTTTTCATTTTCAAATCCAGGTGCTTCTTCTCAGGCCTACCATCCTTGAGGGAGTTGACTACTTAGAGACTTCAAGGTACATCTGTCGTGTCCGCAGACCGAGGAGTCCCTTTCTATTCCTACTTTTAGTATATAACCCTTCAACACTTTCTGTTCTTATTAGACAAATTCTGGAGTTAGAGCTATGTAGTATTTCTCTTTTTCTTAGCTTCTGATTCGTGGGTTTCCGAGTCTTGGATTTGGATATTGGCCTTGAGTTTTGTATATGGTGTATGCCGAGAGGCACAATTAAACACTATTAATGCTTTATTTTTGTTTTTAAATTGTTTTACTTCCGCAAGTTTTGGTTATCTTCCGCAATTTAGGTTTACCTAGTCGTAGAGACTAGGTGCCGTCACGACGGTTCACGGAGGGCGAACCGGGGTCGTGACAAGTTGGTATCAGAGCTCTTGGCTCGTAGGAGTCCTGGATCACAAGCCAGTTTATTAGAGTCTTGATGATCGGTACGGAGACGTCTGTACTTATGTACGGGAGGCTATGTAACCATTAGGAAACTTTCACTTCATTTGAATTCCTTGTCGTGCGATATTTTGACACCACAATTCTAAACTTCTGTCTTCCATTCTCTCACAGATGGTGAGAACACGTGCTATCAGAGATGATTAGACACCCGCGCCCCTACTGCAGCCGTCAGAGGCCGGGGCCGGGGTAGAGGCCGAGGACGCGCATGTGGTACAACCAGGGCACTTGCGTGAGCTGTCGCCGAGGTACCACCAACAGTTCCAACCGGTGTCCAGGCACCTACCCGGGATCGGTACGGGCCGGGGTAGAGGCCGAGGACGCGCATGTGGTACAACCAGGGCACCAATTCATTAGCACAATTCATGAGCCTCCTGAAGAGCTCGAGTAGTAGTAGGAGTAGTCGGTGTCCAGGCTATGTAACCACTACTCCTACTACTACTCGAGCTCTTCAGGAGACATTAGCACAATTCATGAGCATTTTTGGTATGTTAGTTCAGGCGGGATTGATTCAAGTTGTACCAGCTACTTCCCAGATCGAGGGAGGGACCCAGACTCCTGCCGCCCCCACTCCAGAGCAGCAAGTTCCCATTGGTCAGGTTCCCAGTGTTAGGGTGACACAGCCTGTGGTACCAGTTCAGTGGGTGGTGAGGATCTCTCGCCGAGTAGAGGACGGGTGGTTCTAGGAGGGAGAGGACAAACGGGGTCAGGAGAGAGAGTGTAGGGAAGTAAGGAGACCTCGTAGATTGGAGAGACCCACTAGTCCTTATTTTGGAGGAAGAGTACGGCATGGTAGAGGTTTTGTGGGTCATCCAGCTCAGTTTGCATCTCAGATTTCATACAGTGTTTTAGGTGTTCAGGGGTCTTCGAGTACCCGTACCGCATAATTTCCACTACCACGTCAGCCGTTAGGTTGCTTTGAGTGTGGTGACACACGCCACGTGGTGAGATATTTCCCTAGACTTGGGAGGAGTGCATCTCCGCAGACTTCTCAGCCACGACGTGCCCCGCAGAGTTCTCAGGCTAGGGTTACAGCCCCAGTTTCTACCCCACCTGCTCAGCCAGCTAGAGGGGAGGGCCATGCCATATACTGTGCCCTTCCTGCTCATACCGAGGTTGTTGCCTCCGATTCTATCATCAAAAGTATTGTCATGGTTTGTCATAGATATGCATCGGTTCTATTCGATCTAGGCTCCACTTAATCTTATGTGTCTTCTTATTTTACTTCGCATTTGGGTGTACCTTGGGATTATTTGAGTTCCCCTGTTTATGTTTCTACTCCTGTGGGAGATTCCCTTGTCGTGGATCGCATTTATCGGTCGTGTTTGGTTACTCTCTGTGGTTTTGAGACCAGAGCCGATTAGTTGTTACCTAGCATTGTTGATTTTGATATTATCTTGGGCATGGACTGGTTGTCGTCCCATTATACCATTCTTGATTGTCACGCCAAAACCATGACGATGGCTATGTCAGGTGTACCGCGTGTTGACTGAAGGGTTACTTTAGATCACACTCCCAGTAGAGTTATCTCTTTCCTTAAGGCTCGGTGTATGGTTGAGAAGGGTTGTGATGCGTATTTAGCCTATGTGAGAGATTTCAGTATTGGTACCCCTTCAGTTGATTCAGTCCCAGTAGTACGGGATTATCCCGATGTGTTCCCAGCTGATCTTCCAGGCATGCCGCCTGATAGAGATATTGATTTTGGCATTGATTTGTTGCCGGACACTCAACCTATTTCTGTTCCTCCGTATCGTATGGCTCCTCCTGAGTTGAAGGAGTTGAAGGATCAGTTACAGGAATTGCTTGATAAGGGTTTTATTCGGCCAGTGTTTCACCTTGGGGTGCTCCTATCTTGTTTGTGAAGAAAAATGATGGTTCTATGCGTATGTGTATTGATTATCGCCGGTTGAATAAGGTTACAGTGAAGAATCATTATCCTTTGCCTCGTACTGATGATCTGTTTGACCAGCTTCAGGGCGCATGGGTGTTTTCTAAGATTGATTTGCACTCAGGTTACCATCAGTTGAAGATTCAGGAGCCAGATATCCCGAAGACTGCTTTCAGGACTCGGTATGGTCATTACGGGTTTCTTGTTATGTCATTTTGGTTGACCAATGCCTCACCAGCCTTTATGCATTTGATGCACAGTGTATTCCGGCCATATCTTGACTCTTTTGTCATTGTCTTTATTGATGACATCCTGGTATATTCCCAGAGTCGGGAGGATCATGAGAAGCACCTGAGGACAGTGCTTCGGACTCTGAGGGAAAAGAAGTTATATGCAAAGTTTTCAAAATGTAAGTTTTGGTTGGATTCCGTGGCATTCTTAGGCCACGTGGTATTCGAGTGAGGGTATTCGGGAGGATTCGAGGAAGGTAGAGGCAATGCAGAGTTGGCCCCGGCGATCCTCAGTTACAGAGATCCGCAGTTTCTTTGGTTTGGCGGGTTACTACTGTCTTTTTGTGGAGGGGTTTTCGTCGATTGCATCCCCTATGAGTAGACTGACCCAGAAGGGTGCCCCATTTCAGTTGACGGAAGAGTGTGAGGCGAGCTTTCAGAAGCTCAAGACAGCTTTGACTACGGCCCCAGTTTTGATAGTGCCTACAAGTTTGGGGTCTTATACTGTCTATTGTGATGCCTCGAGAGTTGGCCTAGGAGTGGTATTGATACAGGATAGTAGGGTGATTGCCTATGCATCCAGACAGTTGAAGATACATGAGAAGAATTATCCTGTCCATGATCTTGAGTTAGCTGCCATTGTTCACGCCATGAAGATTTGGCGCCATTATCTATACGGTGTGCCTTGGGAGATTTATACATATCATCGGAGCTTGTAGCACTTGTTCAAGCAAAAGGACCTAAATTTGCGCCAGAGGAGGTGGTTAGAGTTGCTAAAGGATTATGACATCACTATTTTGTATAACCCGGGCAAGGCCAATGTAGTGGCCAATGCCTTGAGCCGCCGGGCGGAGAGTTTGGGGAGTTTGGCATATTTACCAGCATTGGAGAGGTCTATGGCGATGGATGTTCAGGCCTTATCCAGCTAGTTTGTGAGATTAGATCTTTCGGAGCCTAGTCGGGTTCTAGCTTGCGTGGTTTCTCGGTCTTCCTTATTTGATCGTATCAGGGAGCGGCAGTATGATGACCCTCATTTGCTTGTCCTTAAGGACAAGGTTCAGCATGGTGAGGCCAGAGATGTGACCATTGGCGAGGATGGAGTATTGAGGATGCAGGGTCGGGTTTGTGTACCCAATGTTGATGGGCTTCGGGAGCTGATTCTAGAGGAGGCCTAAAGTTTGCGGTATTCCATCCATCCGGGTGTCGCGAAGATGTACCAAGATTTGAGACATCACTATTGGTGGAGGCGGATGAAGAAAGATATAGTTGGGTTTGTAGCTCGGTGCCTCAACTGTCAGCAGGTGAAGTATGAGCACCAGAGATCGGGTGGATTGCTTCAGCAGATAGAGATTCCGGAGTGGAAGTGGGAGCGGATCACCATGGACTTCGTATCTGGGATCCCACGGACTTTGAAGAAGTTCGATGCCATTTGGGTTATTGTGGATCGGCTGACCAAGTCCGCTCATTTCATTCCTGTGTGTACTACTTATTCTTCGGAGCGGTTGGCAGAGATTTATATCCGGGAGATTGTTCATCTGCATGGTATTCCAGTTTCCATCATGTTGGATAAAGGTACTCAGTTCACATCACGGTTCTGGAGGGCCGTTCAGCATGAGTTGGGTACTCGGGTAGAGTTGAGTACAACATTTCACCCTCAGATGGACGGACGTCCGAGAGCACTATTCAGATTCTTGAGGATATGCTTCGTGCGTGCGTGATTGAGTTTGGGGGTTCTTAGGATTAGTTCTTGCCATTAGCGGAGTTTGCTTACAACAACAATTATCAGTCCAGCATTCAGATGGAATCGTATTAGGCTTTGTATGGTAGACAGTGTAGATCTCTGTTGGGTTGGTTCGAGCCGGGTGAGGCTAGATTATTGGGCACAGATTTGGTTTAGGATGCTTTGGAGAAGGTTAAGGTGATTCAGGATCGGATCCGTACAGCCCAGTCCATACAAAAGAGCTATGCGGACCGGAAGGTTTGAGATGTTTCCTATAGGGTTGAAGAGCGGGTCCTGCTTCGGGTTTCGCCTATGAAAGGTATTATGAGATTTGGGAAGAAAGGGAAGTTGAGTCCAAGGTTAATTGGCCCTTTTGAGATATTGAGGCGAGTTGGGGAGGTTGCTTATGAGCTTGCCCTACCTCCCAGCTTGGTAGGAGTTCATTCGGTATTTTATCTTTTGATGCTCCGGAGGTATCACGATGATCTGTCACGACCCATTTCCGAAATAGGTGATGGCGCCCGACACCGTTGTCGGGCAAGCCGACGCAGAAATATAATTAAGTTCTCATTTGCTTTTGCCAAAAATAAGTGAAACAGATCCTCCAATTTAAAGTTAAAAACCAGAAGAGATCAATAATGTATATAAAAGGATTATACAACCCAAAATGAATGTCTACTAATGTGTATACCAAGACCTGGTGTCACAAGCTATGGGCAACTAGTAGAATATACAAAAGAACCACACTAGCCTACTGTCCGAATCAGGTTAGACAACAAAAGTAAATACATAAGAAAGACTTCTTCGGTCTGCTGAATGGCGTGGAAGGGGAGCAGCTCACCATAAAACTCTAGGGTCCGCTCAAGGATGCGCACCAAACTGATAACCAGATCCACCTGCCTCAGATCCTGTACAATTAAGTACAAAAGTGTAGTATGAGAACATAAACAATATGTACCTAGTAAGTATCTCGTCTAATCTTGAAGAAGTAGAGAAGAGAGGTCGACTTGATACTTACCAGGGTAAAATAAGATAATAAAATGCTATACAAAGCATGTGGGTCATCACTTAATCAACAGTTTATAGCAAGAGGTAAAAATCATGTTCTTAACAATATTCCAGTTAGCTATCCACAATTCGAAGTATTTGCATAACAATTGTTTATAAGTATTCACATAGATATCATGCGCACATTATGCCGAGGTCGACGGCCCGCTACAACAGAAAATAAACTGTGCACTGCCGAGGGTCGAACGGCATGAACCATAGATGCATCTATTTTTCACCGAGGCGATCGGCCCGATCCATAAATATCAAGAAACATCAAGAATACACACGAAGGCACATTTATATACGAAGAAATTCTTACAAGGGTTTAACAAGTTCACATGTTCACCTTTATTTCTTTCCAAGTCTCTAGCATATCATAAACGATCATATTAGCAAGATAATATGGAGATATTCACAATTTAGGCATGATGTGGATCCTAGACTACCCAAAAATTAACATCATAGTAGCTACGCACGGACTCTCATCACGTAGTGCGTGCGTTGCCCCCGCATTTAGTAGAAATTTCTCAATTATTATACCTATGGGGACAGTTCCCTCTTACAAGGTTAGAAAGGAGACTCACCTCGCTCCAATGCGTACTTCCAAATATCAAGAACAAGTCAAAGCCCTCAATTCGGAGCCGAACAATCTCAAACTAGTTAAATGAAGTAAAAACTAGTCAATATAGACTTATAAGATCGGATTCTAGCTATTTAAGCAATTTCGCAACCTTTTACACAAGTTTCCTAAATTTTACCCCAGGCCCACGTGCCCAGATTCCGAGATTTTTCGAAGGAAGTTGTTTTTTACAACCTAAGGATCAATAATATATGATTTTTAATTCATTTCATAACAAATCTCGTGGTTAAATCTAAGTTTTATTAAAACCCTAGCTCTTGCCCTAACCCCTTGATTTTACCTAATTTCTAGTTTTTAATCTACCTAAAATACAAGTATTAAACTTAGGATGGTGAATTAAACTTACCTCACAATGCTAAGTGGAAGACTTCTCTCCAAAGCTCCAAAAATCGCCAATGGAAAAGTGTATATGTGATAAAAATGGTCTTGAACTCGTATTAAATGAACCTCACTGCCCAGTGATTTCCGCATCTGCGGTCAAGGGACCGCATCTGCGGTCCCGTATCTGCGAGAAAACAACCGCATCTGCGAAAAATGGGGGAGAAGGCTGGGACCGCATCTGCGATCTCCACGCCGCTTCTGCAGAGCCGCATCTGCGGTAGCCGCACCTACGGAGCCGCTTCTGCAGCTTGGGAGCCGCATCTGTGGTTCCTGGCTTGGCCTCCTTGGCCGCTTCTGCGATCAAAAGGGCGCATCTGCGATCCAAGAACCGCAGATGCGGTTATGACAGGAGTAGCAGCTCTTCAGGCGTTTGCCTAAATTCCCACTTCACTCGAGTTTCATCCGATTGACGCTCGAGGCTCCCGAGCCCTGCCCGAACATACCGACAAGTCTGAAATCATGAGATGGGCCTACTCGAACCATCGAAACACCCAAAAAAATGCTAAATATAGAAATCTTCCCCTGAAAACAAATGAATCAAACTTATGAACTTCAAGTTCTTAATTTTCATCTAACGGGCCAAAACACCCTGAAACTACTCGGATTGACACCAATTTTTATAGGTAAGTCATAAATGATATTTCGGACCTTTTCCACGCTTCGAAACCAAAATACGAGCCCGATTCCTAGGAAATCAATGATTACTTCCTTAAATCTTCAAATTAACAATTTCTAATAAAAATTGATTACTCGGGCCAGGGACCTCGGGATTCGATTCCGGACATACGCCCAGGTCCCATATTTTCCCACGGACCCTCCAGGATCGTCAAATCATGATTCCGGGTCCGTTTTCAAAAAATATTAACCAAAGTCAAACTTAGTCTGAGAAAATTCAGAGAACTCAAAGGGGCATATTTCACTCAAAACTCCTCCAAACCCCGAACTAACCGCCACCGCAAGTCGTAAATTAGCTGAAGCAAGTGCGGAAAGTTTTATTTAGGGGAACGGGGTCCGAAAAGGTAAAACGACCAGTCGGGTCGTTACATTCTCCACCTTTTAAACAAACGTTCATCCACTAACGGACATCGAAAAGTACCTGAGGTGCTGAATAAATGGGGATATCTGCTCCGCATGTCCTCCTCGGACTCCCAGGTCGCCTCCTCGACTGGTTGGCCTCTCCACTGGACCTTTATCGCAGAAATCCTCTTGGATCTCAACTGGCGATCCTGTCTATCAATAATAGCAACTGGCTCCTCCTCATGACCCAAGCTCTCATCCAGCTGAATAGTACTGAAGTCTAACACATGGGAAAAGTCGGCATGATACTTCCGGAGCATCGACACATGGAAAACCGGATGAACTCCCGATAATCTGGGCGGTAATGCAAGCTCATAGGCAACCTCCCCAACTCTCCTCAACACCTCAAAGGGTTCAATAAACCTTGGGCTCAACTTGCCTTTCTTCCCGAACCTCATAATGCCCTTCATTGGGGAGACTTTCAAGAGAACCTTCTCGCCAACCATAAATGATACATCTCGAGCCTTCTGATCCGCGTAACTCTTCTGTCTGGACTGAGCTGTGCGAAGCCTTTCCTAAATCAACTTTACCTTATCCAAGGCATCCTGTACCAAATCTGTACCGTACAAATTAGCCTCACCGGGCTCGAACCATCCGATAGGAGAACGACAACGGTGACTATATAGAGCCTCGTATGGAGCCATCTCAATGCTGGACTGATAGCTGTTGTTATATGCAAACTCCGTCAAGGGCAAGAACCGATCCCACTGCCCACCAAAGTCAATCACGCATGCCCTAAGTATATCCTCTAAAATCTAAACTGTCTGCTCCAACTGCCCGTCGGTCTGAGGATGGAATGTTGTGCTAAGCTCTACACGGGTCCCCAACTCACTTTGAACGGCTCCCCAGAAGTGGGAAGTGAACTGAGGGCCTCTGTCAGATATAATGAAAACAGGCACACCGTGCAACCGGACTATCTCTCGAATGTAAATCTGAGCATACCTCTCCACTGTGTAAGTAGTCGTCACTAGAATGAAGTGAGCCGCTTGGTCAACCTATCCACAATGACCAATACTGAATCAAACTTCCGTAAAGTCCACGGCAACCCAACTACGAAATCCATGGTGATGCGCTCCCACTTTCACTCTGGAATGGGCATCTGCTGAAGTAGGCCACCCGACCTCTGGTGTTCATACTTGACCTGCTGGCAATTCAAACATCTAACTACATACTCCACTATGTCCTTCTTCATCCTTCGCCACCAATAATGCTGCCTCAAGTCACGATACATCTTCGTGGCACCCGGATGAATGGAATACCGCGAACTGTGGGCCTCCTCTAGAATCCTCTCCCTTAGACCATCAACATTAGGAACACATAGACGACCCTGGAGTCGGAAAACACCATCCTCGCCAGTAGAAAACTCCTTGGGACCTCCCTTAAGTACCGTGTCTCTGAGAACCGCCAAATGTGGATCATCGAAATGCCAAGCCTTGATCTGCCCCAATAGTGAAGACTGAGCAACCACGCACGTTAGAACTCAACTGGGCTCTAAAATATCCAACCTCACCAGCCTGTTAGCCAAGGACTGAATGTCCAAAGCTAGTGGCCTTTCCGCTGCTGGAATGAATGCCAAGCTACCCATACTCTCTGCCTTTCTGCTGAAGGCATCTGCGACCACATTCGCCTTGCCCAGATGATAAAGAATGGTGATGTCATAATCCTTTAGTAACTCAATCCACCTGCGCTGCCTCAAATTAAGATCCCTCTGCTTGAATAAATGCTGCAAGCTGCGATGATCGGTGTAAACCACACATGACACCCCATACAGATAATGCCTTCATATCTTAAGAGCATGAACAATCGCTGCCAACTCTAGATCGTGCACAGGATAATTCTTCTCATGAACCTTCAGCTGACGCGAAGCATATGCAATAACTCGCCCCTCCTGCATCAATACACATCCCAAGCCAACGTGTGAAGCGTTGAAATATACCGTATACATCCCCGAGCCGGAAGGCAATACTAGAACTGGTGCTATAGTCAAAGCTGTCTTGAGCTTCTGGAAGCTCTCCTCGCAATCATCAAACCAACGGAATGGAGCACCCTTCTGGGTCAATCTAGTCAAAGGTGATACAATAGATGAAAAACCCTGCACGAATTGCCGGTAATAACCTGCTAGCCCCAGGAATGTTCGGATCTCGATCACTGAAGTAGGACTTGGCTAACTCTGAACCGCCTCAATCTTCTTGGGATCCACCTTAATACCCTCTCCTGACACAACATGTCCCAAAAATGCGACTGACTCTAGCCAAAACTCACACTTGGAGAACTTAACATATAGCTTCTATTCCCGCAAGGTCTGAAGCACTACCCTCAAATGCTGCTCGTGCTCTCCCAGGCTGCGAGAATATATCAAGATGTCATCAACGAAGACAATGACAAACAAATCAATATAAGTCCTGAACACCCTGTTCATCAAATCCATGAATGCTGCGGGGCATTAGTCAAGCCAAAGGACAGCACCAAAAACTCATAATGGCCATATCTAGTCCGGAATGCCGTCTTCGGAACATCCGCGTCCCGAATCCTCAGCTGATGATACCCTGATCTCAGGTCTATCTTAGAGAACACCATAGCACCCTGCAACTGGTCAAACAAATCATCAATACGAGTCAACGGATACTTATTCTTGATGGTTACTTTGTTCAACTGGCGGTAATCAATGCACATCCGCATAGTCCTATCCTTCTTCTTCTTCAAAAATAACACTGGTGCACCCCAAGGTGACACACTAGGCCTAACAAACCCCTTTACCAACAACTCCTCCAGCTGGTCCTTCAACTCCTTCAACTCTTTAGGAGCCATGGTACGATGGTAGATATAGGCTGGGTTCCTAGAGCCAAATCAATACAGAAATCAATATCGCGATTCGGAGGCATGCCAGGAAGATCAGAAGGAAAAACATTGGCAAGCTCTCGGATTACTGGTACAGAATCAATCGTCGGAGACTCTGCGGTGGTGTCTCGAACATAACCTAGATAAGCCAAACACCCCTTCTCGACCATATGCCGAGCCTTCAGGAAAGAAATAACCCGACTAGGTGTATTAACTGTGGAATCCTTCCACTCCAACCTCGGGAACCCTAGCATAGCTAGTGAAACAGTCTTGGCATGGCAATCTAGGACGGCGTGATATGGAGATAACCAATCCATGCCCAGGATGACCTCAAAATCGATCATATCAAGCAACAGAAGATCTGCTCTAGTAACCATAGAAGGTGACCACACAGGACCGGTAGATCCGATCCACAACCATAGAATTACCCACAGGAGTGGACACATGAACAGGAGTGCCTTAACGCTCAGGAGAAATAACCAAGAAACGAGCAAACAGAGATGATACATATGAATAAGTAGACCCTGGGTCAAATAATACCGATGCATCTCTACAACCGACGGTAATAATACCTATGATGACGGCGTCTGAGGCCAATGCATCAGGCCTAGGCGGAAGAGCATAGAATCTTGCTGGAGCGCCAGCTGGCTGGCCCTCGCCTGACTGAGCAGTAGCTGGCTGACCTCGCCCTGTCTGACCTCCACCTCTAGGACGGCCCCTTCCAGCCTGCCCTCCACCTCTAGGTGGCTGGGCAGCTGGTGTTGAAATCATGGGCTGCTGGCCCTGCTGCACTGCCTTGCTCCGAAGTCTGGGGCAGTATCTCCTCATATGATCAGGGTCTCCACACTCAAAACAACTACGCGGTACGGCAACCTGCTGCCATGATGACTAACTCTTAAAGCCCATAGATCCACTGGAAGAAGTCTGGATAACCGGTAGGGGGTATGAACCCTCCGGCATAGCACTGAAATAGGAACTAGAAGAATCCGGGGACCTGAATACCCACTAGAGGAACCCTGAATAGCTAGCGGGCGATAAGAACTCTCTGGCATTGCACTGAAATAGGGGCGTGCTGGAGCACCCCGAGTAGGTGGTGGTGCTGAAAATGGGGGCCTGCTGGGCTGACCCCTCCCTAACTGACCTCTACCCCTAGCCGGGGTGCCTCTGAACTCTCCGAAGAATCTAGCCCTCTTATCTTGCTGCATCTGCTCTCTACCCTCTGACGATATCTCTCAATCCTGCGATCAATCTCAACCACTAGTTGATACCCTGTACCCATCTCTACCTCTCGGGCCATATTAGATCGGATAGTCGGGTGTAACCCCGCAACAATTCTTTGCACTCTCTCTGCATTTGTGGGAAGTATCATGAATCCATGGCGAGATAACTCAGAGAACCTCGCCTCATAATCGGTCACCGACATCTACCCCTGCTCAAGATGCTCAAACTAATACCGCAGCTCTTCCCTCTCAGAGGGTGGAATGTACCGATCCAGGAATAACTGTGTGAACTGACCCCTGGTGAGGAGAGGAGAACCTGCTGGCCTGCCAAGAGTATAGGACTGGCACCACCTACGGGCCCTGCCCTCCAATTGAAAAGTAGTGAAGTCAACTCTATGGGACTCCAATATCCTCATGTTGTGCAGTCTGTCCCTGCACTTATCGATGAAGTCCTGAGCATCCTCATGATGCTCACCCCCGAAGATCGGATGGTGAAGTCTAGTCCATCTGTCCAATAGCTTCTGCGGGTCACCATCCGCAGCTGGTCTGGGCTGGGGTGCCACTGCAGCCACTGGCTGAGCCCCATCTGCGGGTAGTGCACCCGGAGTCTGATACATTGCAGCTACAAGTCCTGGAGCCTGAGCAGTAGGGGTCTGTGCTCCCCCTCCTGCCTGAGATTTAGCTGGATCTACTGGAAATAAACCAGCCTGAGTCATAGTATCCATGAACCGTAGCATGCGGCCCATGACCTCCTGAAATCTCGGTGCTATCATAAAATCTGCCGGGGTAGGCTCAGCTGCGGGCACCTCACCCTGCTCTTCGATAATAGGATCTCTCGTAGGATCTGGTGGTGGTGCTACTGGAATAGCCCTGGGACGCCCCCCTACCACGAGTCGGTGCCCTCCCCTGGCCTCTTCCTCGGCCTCTAGCAACGGGGGGAGCAGCTTCGTCCGGGTCTGGATCATTAGCCGTGCGTGTCCTCACCACCTGTGAGAGAATAGAAGGGGGAATTTTAGCACAACACCCACTGCACGATAGGAAATGAATAAAGAGTAGTTTTTTCCTAACACCCCGTAGCCTCCCGAAGATAAATACAGACGCCTCTGTACCGATCTACAAGACTCTATTAGGTTTGCCCATGACTTGTGAGACCTACGTGAACCCAGTGCTCGGATACCATGTTGTCACGACCTATTACCGGAATAGGTCATGATTGCGCCCGACACCGTTGTCGGGCAAGCCGACGCAGAATATAATTAAGTTCTCATTTGCCTTTGCTAAAAATAAGTGAAACAGATCCTCCAATTTAAAGTTAAAAACCAGAAGAGATCAATAATGTATATAAAAGGATTATACAACCCAAAATGAATGTCTACTAATGTGTGTGCCAACTAATGTGTGTGCCAAGACCTGGTGTCACAAGCTATGGGCAACTAGTAGAATATACAAAAGAACCACACTAGCCTACTGTCCGAATCAGGATAGACAGCAAAAGTAAATACATAAGAAAGACTTATTCGGGCTGTTGAACGGTGTCGAAGGGGAGCAACTCACCGTAGAAGTCTAGGGTCCGATCAAGGATGCGCACCAGACTGATAACCAGATCCACCTGCCTCAGATCCTATACAATTAAGTACAGAAGTCTAGTATGAGTACATAAACAATATGTACCCAGTAGGTATCCCGTCTAATCTCGAAGAAGTAGAGACGAGAGGTCGACTTGATACTTACAGGGTCAAATAAGATAATAAAATGCTATACTAAGCATGTGGGTCATCACTTAATCAACAGTTTATAGCAAGAGGCAAAAATCATGTTCTTAACAATATTCCAGTTAGCTATCCACAATTCAAAGTATTTTCATAATAATTGTTTATAAGCTTTCACATAGATATCATGCACACATTATGCCGAGGTCGACGGCCCGCTCCAATAGAAAATAAACTGTGCACTACCGAGGGTCGAACGACACGAACCATAGATGCATCTATTTTTTACCGAGGCGATCGGCCCGATCCATAAATATCAAGAAGACACACGAAGGCGCATTTATATACGAATAAATTCTTACAAGGGTTTAACAAGTTCACATGTTCACCTTTATTTCTTTCCGAGTCTCTAGCGTATCATAAACGATCACATTAGCAAGTTAATATGGAGATATTCACAATTTCGGCATGATGTGGATCCTAGACTACCCAAGCAATTAACATCATAGTAGCTACGCACGGACTCTCTTCACCTAGTGCGTATGTAGCCCCCGCATTTAGTAGAAATTTCTCAATTATTATACCTATGGGGACAGTTCTCTCATACAAGGTTAGAAAGGAGACTCACCTCACTCCAAAGCGCACTTCCAAATATCAAGAACAAGTCCAAGACCTCAATTCGGAGCCGAACAATCCCAAACTAGTTAAATGTAGTAAGAACTAGTCAATATAGACTTATAAGATCGAATTCTAGCTATTTAGGCAATTTCCCAACCTTTTGCACAAGTTTCCTAAATTTCGACACCGGGACCACGTGCCCGGATTCCGAGATTTTTCAAAGGAAGTTGTTCTCTACAACCTAAGGATCAATAATATATGATTTTAAATTCATTTCATAACAAATCTCGTGGTTAAATCTAAGTTTTATTAAAACACTAGGTCTTGCCCTAACCCCTTGATTTTACCTAATTTCTAATGTTTAATCTACCTAAAATACAAGTATTAAACTAAGGATGGGTGAATTAAACTTATCTCACAATGCTAAGTGGAAGACTTCTCTCCAAAGCTCCCAAAATCGCCAATGGAAAAGTGTATATGTGATAAAAATGGTCTTGAACTCGTATTAAATGAACCTTACTGCCCAGCGATTTCCGCATCTGTGGTCAAGGGACCGCATCTGCGATCTCGCATCTGTGAGAAAACAACCACATCTGCGAAAAATGGGGGAGAAGGTTGGGACCACATCTGCGGTCTCCGGGTCACATCTGCGGTGCCGCATCTGTGGTTCCTAGCTTGGCCTCCTTGGCCGCTTCTACGATCGAAAGGCCGCATCTGCGGTCCAAGAACCGCAGATGCGGTTATGACAGAAGCAGCAGCTCTTTAGGCCTTTGCCAAAATTCCTACTTCACTTGAGTCTCGTCCGATTGACGCTCGAGGCTACCGGGCCCCGCCCGAACATACCGACAAGTCTGGAATCACGAGACGACCTAATCGAACCGTCGGGACACTCAAAACAATGCTAAATCAAGAAATCGTCCCCTAAAACCAAATGAATCAAACTTATGAACTTCAAGTTCTTAATTTTCATCTAACGGGCCAAAACGCCCTGAAACTACTCGGATTGACACCAAATTTTATAGGTAAGTCATAAATGATATTTCGGACCTGTTCCAGGCTTCGGAACCAAAATACGAGCCCGATACCTAGGAAATCAATGATTACTTAGTTTCTTTAAATCCTTAACTTCAAATTAACAATTTCTAATAAAAATTCATTACTCGGGCCAAGGACCTCGGAATTCGATTTCGGACATACGCGCAGGTCCCATATTTTCCCACGGACCCTTCGGGGCCGTCAAATCATGAGTTCGGATCCGTTTTCTAAAAATGTTGACCAAAGTCAAACTTATTCTTTTAAGAAAATTCAGAGAACTCAAAGGGACATATTTCACTCAAAACTCCTCGAAACCTCGAACTAACCGCCACCGCAAGTCGTAAATTAGCTGAAGCAAGTGCAAAAATTTTTTTTTAGGGGAACGGGGTCCAAAAAGGCAAAACAACCAGTCAGGTCATTACATGATCTGTCGCACGTATTGGATTTCAGATCAGTCCAGTTGAACAAGGATATACCTTATGTTGAGGAGCCAGTGGCAATATTAGACAGGTAGGTTAGAGAGCTGAGGTCAAAGAACATTGCATCAGTGCAGGTTCAGTTACCAGGTCAGACGGTCGAGAAGGCGACCTGGGAGATCGAGCAGGATATGCGCAACCATTAACCTCATCTTTTCACTACTTCAGGTATGTCTCTATGCTCGTTCGAGGACGAACGAATATTTAAGTGTAGGAGGATGTGACGACCCGGCCGGTTGTCATAAGAATTAATGCCCCGATCCCCTATTAACTGTTTTCCCCAAGTTTATTTCGGCTAATTTGATTTGCCGGGATGTTCAGTTTTGAGTTTCGGAGAGTTTTGGGACACTTAGTCCTTAAATGAGAGCTTAAGTGTTGGAGAATTTACAGTAGTCGGAACAGTGTGAAGAAGGCCTCGGATTGGAAATCTGATGGTTCCGTTAGCTCCGTTGGGTGATTTTGGGATTAGGAGCATGTTCGGATTGTGTTTTGGAGGTCCATAGCTAATTTAGGCTTGAAATGCCAAAAGTTGAATTTTGGAAATTTCCGGTTCGATAGTGAGATTTTGATCCGAGGGTCGAAATGGAATTTCGAGAGTTGCAGTAGTTCCGTTATGTCATTTGGGATGTGCGTGTAAAGTTTCAGGTCATTCTGACGAGGTTAAGTAGACTTTTTGATCGAAAATGTGTTTTTAGAGTTTTTGGGATTTCCTAAGCTTGATTCTGATGAAAAATGGGTGTTTTGATGTTGTTTTTAGCGTTCCGAAGGTTGGAACAAGTTTGAATGATGCTTTAGGATTGGTTGGAAGGTTTGGTTGAGGTCTCGAGGGCCCCGGGTGTGTTTCGGATGCTCAACGGGTCATTTTTGGAACTTGTAGAATTGCAGAAAATCTGGTATCTGGTTTCCTTCATCGCGTTCGCGAACTTTCCTCCATGTCCGCGTAGAGTAATTCCGGAGGGTTATCAAATTGTTCTTCGCCATCTCATTGATTGGCTCGCGATCGCGGAAGTCTGTTCTTTCCTTCTTCGCGTTCGCGTTCCCTCTTCCACGTTCGCATAGTAGAATTGGAGCTGGTGGTTCAGTGGCCCTTTTACCCTTCGCGATCGTGTGGCCTTGTTCGCGAACGCGTAAGCCTCTCCTTTTCCTCTTTCACGATCGAGTACATCCTGTCGGGTTTGCATAAACCAATTCAAGGACCTTCAATTCTTGCTCTTCGCGATCGCAGGCCTCCTTTCGCGATCGCGATGCACAAAATATCTGGGCAGATTTCTTAAAATCCCAATTCGAGGGTTTAAGCCGATCTTCACATTCTGAATTTGGTAGCTCGGGAGGGGCGATTTTTGAAGACTTTTGCACCTGGGTAATTTGGATAAGTGATCTCTACCCAACTTAGATCAATTTCCATGATTCCTAACTTAAATCTAGCCTTTAAATTTCGAATTTGGTAGAAACTTTTGGAAGAATTTGATAAACTTCATAGGCCGAATTATTGAGTTTTGATTGGGTTTCTGACATCCGATTTGAGAGATTCTTATATGATTAGACTCGTGTGAGTGTGAGGATTCTGAAAATATAAATTTCACCCGATTCCGAGACATGGGCCCGAAGGGCGTTTTGGTCATTTTACATAATTTCGCGTTTAGAATTTAATTGTAAAATCAGCTACTCGAAGTATTGTTTACATTATGAAATACAACTGAATAGATTTGGGCCATTTGGAGTCGGATACTCATGGCAAAAAGCGTGATTTCGGGTTGATTTGTGCTTGTGCGAGGTAAGTGGCTTGTCTAAACTTGTGTGGGGGACCTTCCCCTTAGGATTGGTATATATGTTAACTGAATTGCCTTGTGCGTGAGGTGATGGGCGCGTACTTGTGCAAATTGTTGGAAATCCGGTTTTTCTTAAAGTATTCATTAGCATATTTCTTTTCCTGCTTATTATGCTTGTAAATTTAGGATGTTGTTAGTTAGAAAAGCATGTTTAGTTGACTTAAATTTCCTATTCGCTTAAATTGCCTTGATTGCATTACGTGAAGCATGTTATGCTAGAATTACTTGCTGCCTTGATATGAAATTTCCATTTCTAAATATCTTCTTGTTGTTGCTGCGTGTTTACATTGGGACTACGGATGTGGGATTCCGGTAGCTCCCCCCCCCCCCCCCGTTTGTTTACTTTGGGACTNAGATTCCTGATTAGATCCCCCTGCACAATTACTTTGGGACTACGAGTTAGATTCCCGATAGATCCCCCTGCACAGTTATATGGAACTACGGGAATGGACCCGGTAGATTCCCCCAGTACTGGGTATTTATATTTGGGGACTACAGATCAAGATTTCCGGTAGATCCCCCGCGCATTGATAGTTGGACTACGGGACGGGATCCCGGGAGATCCTTTGGATACATATATGATGGACTACAGGACGGTATCCTGGAAGGTGCCCCGGCTATTATCTCTGTGTTGAGCGGTATTTCTTTCCGTTGTTTGTTTGTCTCTGTTCTAGTTGTTGCTGTTCTTTCAATTCTATGTTATTTCTTAGTGTTGTACTTATTTATACTGTTTTGTTCACACTGTTAACCCTTATATCTTATTTGATCTCAGTACGGCCCTGACCTTGCTCGTCACTACCCGACCGAGGTTAGGCTTGGCACTTACTGAGTACCGCTGTGGTGTACTCATGCCTCTTCTGCGCATGTTTTTCATGTGTAGATCCAGGTACTTCTTCTCAGGCCTACCATCCTTGAGGGAGGTGACTACTTAGAGACTTCGAGGTACATCTGCCGCGTCCGCAGACCGAGGAGTCCCTTTCTATTCTTACTTTTAGTATATAACCCTTCAGCACTTTCTGTTCTTATTAGACAAATTCTGGAGTTAGAGCTATGTAGTATTTCTCTTATTCTTAGCTTGTGATTCGTGGGTTTCCGGGTCTTGAATTTGGATATTGGCTTTGAGTTTTGTATATGGTGTATGCCGAGCAGCACATTTAAACACTATTAATGCTTTATTTTTGTTTTTAACTTATTTTACTTCCGCAAGTTTTTGTTATCTTCCGCAATTTAGGCTTACCTATTCATAAAGACTAGGTGCCGTCACGATGGTTCACGGAGGGCGAACCGGGGTCGTGACAATAGTATATGGTAACTTTATTCTATATTTGACCATTTTAGTTACAAAACTTTATTCTAAAATGGTCAAATATAGAATAAATTTACCATATACTATTGAAGCAAGAAAGTTATATATTAAAGCAAGAAAGTTACCATATATAATTGACATTGTGGTTAATCCAAGTGGCAAGCTAATAAATGTCAATAGTATATGGTAACTTTATTCCATATTTGACCATTATATATATATATCGGAATTTGAATTAAAAGATAATTTTGAATTTATAGATAAAGTTCTAAAATTCGGATTTAATTAAAAGTAAAATTTATCCTTTTTTTATCATGTTATCATACTTAATTCTGTTAATGATCATATCCAATCATGTTAGGAACTTTTGTTATTTTTTCTAATTATTTAAATACCACCTCGCCTCTAGCAAAAAAAAAAAAAAAAAAAAACTACTCCATATTTAAAATCCTATAACTATAGGTCTTTGAAACACTGTAGCTAGATTTGAATAAAACAAAATTATTTTAAAATAAATATAATATATAGGGTACACGTCTATATTTATCTAAATAACAAAAAAGTGTTTACAAAACCAAATAAAAATTTACCTACATATATAATAAAGTAAATATACATGCTGGAGAAAGAAACATCACAAAATCAGTCAATATTAAAAAACGTTGTTTCTTTTTTCTTCTTGAAGAATATTTGTTTGAAGAGTCAATTTGCATAAATGGACATCAAATAAATAACAAAACTTTGGCTATACAATTGCTATCATTAATTTCAATTTAGCACATTCAAGGAATTGAAGGATATAAGCTAAAAGTTGAAACCCCTTCATTTAGCTGTAGTCAAGCGAATATTGCAAGGGTATAATATTTTTTTCGTTGAAGAATATTAGTTTGAATCATTAGATTATGTGAAAAGGTTTTCTTTTCAAATTCAACAAGAGATAAATTGGTTTCTAATTGATAGTTTCTATGGCAACTTTAAAGTGTAACAAAGAGTATATATAAAGAAAGAATTGGTATGACGTGAAATATTTTTTTTTAAATGTAAACAAATTATTTCGAAAAAACTCTTTATTTTTTTTAATTCAAAGATAATAAAAAGATAAGATATTTTTGAACATTAGTAGAGAGTTTTAAAATTATTATAATAGAAGTTATATCATGGATAAACTCAAAAAACCGAAATCTTATGGAATATTTACATAATATCCGGCCATATTTATTGTTTACTTTTTATAGCTAATATAAATAGATGATATACCGACAACACACGATTATACACATATTATATATGGATTATATATAAATTACACATCATTCAATTTTTTAATTTAAGTGGTCGGGTGAGCACCTATTTAGGCTGATTAGATAAAGCCAAAAGAAAAATATGAAATAATTTCAACCAAAGACTAAAAATATAATTAAAGTTCATATGTAGACAATTTTTATTAAAACTCATCCTTTTATAGTGAAATAAATTAATTTTTTGTAACAAAAGAAATAATGACATAAAAAATAAGATAAAAGAAAATAAATATTGAAAAAAATGTTAGAAAGATCTAAAAACGAAAAATAAAAGATGACAACAAATTTCTTCTTATGTTTCATCTTTGTTGAGTATAAAAAATTTGAAAGTTAATCTCATCGATTTCAAATATTTTTTTTTTCAACTCAAATACATAGATTATAAGATAAGGATATCTTCGAATATTTTTTTTAATTTACATTATGTGTCGTTTTTAAAAAATTACTATTACTAACAAACTGATATGATATTCGAATTTGAATTGGAATGCAATTTGAGTAGTTTGCATTGAGGTTAAGCCAAGTATGATGTCGAAAAATAAACTACTTGACAATTTTAAGACAATATATGCAATATTTTATAATAATAATCAACTAATTTAATATCTAATGATTCAAAGAACAAATTTGTATATATAGGGTATTAAAAATTCAAATTCTGAGGCTAGAGATATCGATAAACTTAAAGTGGAGTCATACTGAAATATATCCAGCCAAAGAATCATTTAAATTTTTAGATAGCCGATTAAAGTTAATTTTAAATTAAGGATAATATCTTCATTTACATCATTAAAGATAATTATTATTATAAATATAAATTTTTAGAAATTGAAATTTAAAAATAGAAATATTTTTTGAAAGATAAAATCATACCAAATAAGAGTTCAAGTTGTAACGACTCGACCGGTCGTTTTGAGCTCTAGCGCGTCGTTCAACAGTTTGAGGCCATGAGCAGCTTCATTTCATGTATTATGACTTGTGCGCATGGTCAGAATTGAATTCCGGGAAGTTCGGAGTTGATTTGGACAGAGAATTCTCATTTCGGAAGCTTTAAGTTGAAAGAATAGACTAATATCAGATTTTTGAGTAAACGGCCTCGGAATTGGGATTCGAAGGTGCCAACCAGTTCGTATGATGATTTCGGACTTAGGAGTATGTCCGGACCGGGTTTTGGAAGACCTGGGAACGTTTCGACACCTATTGTAGAAGTTAACATTTTTGGAAGAATTTCATAAGTTTGGGTTGAAGTGCATTTCAGGGTTATCTATGTGTCACGACCCAAAATTCACTAAGGGTCGTGATGGGGCCGGACACCATTGCCAGGCAGGCCAACAACAAATAACTAGTAACTTCTCGTTTTAAATATTTCTAAAATCACTTCTTTATTGCGTTTAAACAATATATAATAAATTCCACTGAATAAATAATGAAACATTTAACGATTCTAAATTTCTGAATAAACCCATTGACGTCCCAGAACCCGGTGTCACAAGTGCACGAGCTATTTCTAGGAAGCAATACAATACAACAACCATCCGGAATACAAATTGGACAGAAAGTAATACAATACGCTTAATGAGACTATACTAGCTACGGGTCGCCTCGAGTAATGCAGCTCACCTAGTCCCTGTATCATCCATGCTGCTACGCCCAGTAGGCCACTAGAAGCACATGTGCCTGTGTAACAAAAATGCACAGCAAGTGTAGCATGAGTACGAAAACAACGTGCACTCAGTAAGTATCCTGTCTAATCTCGAAGATGTAGAGACGAGAGGTCGACTTCGACACTTACTAATGGTCCAGTAATTGTACACAATAATATTATAATCGAGGATATTTTATAAACATGATTATAATTCAATAGAGTGAAGCGAGTAAACCATACTTTCTTTTATAGGAAATTCCCAAATCCTTTTATTTTCATCATTTTTACATATATTCTCAAACCGAGGAGAAACAATATCAACTTCAATAAGTTTCAAGGCAAGTGATACAAGCATGCGCAAATTATGCCGAGGTCGTACGACCCGATCCAACAATATTTAAACTGTGCACTGCCAGAGGGTCGAATGGCGCGAACCATAGATGCATCTATTTAATCTACTGAGGCGTTCGACTCGTTCCAAAATTTGAACACGCACAGACAGTCAATCAAGAAGTCATCAGGAAATAATTATCCAAAGAAAACCAATTCTCTTAGAAAAAAAAAAGAAATTTATTTCCTTTTAAAAATTCATTTACCAATTCGACAGGATTTAAGCAATTCAATTGTCAATGTCACGACCCAATTCCCAAACCCGGTCGTGATGGCGCCTCTCGTGAAGACGAGGCCAGCCAACTAACCCAACTCATCTTTTCAAAAATAATTTAAGCATGAATAAACAGCTAAAACATGACTTAGTAATATTAATTAGCGGAATTACAACCCCACACAGCCCTAATCGGGGTGTCACAAGTCACGAGCATCTATTATAATGTAAGTACAACCTCAAGGTCTAAAAATACACTAATCAAGAATAATGGACAAAGGGAGAAGAACGATGCTGCGAACGCTGGCAGTCACCTCGTTAAACTCCTATATCTATGACTCTGATCAGCCAAACCCGCTACCGGGTGAATAATTACCTGTATCTGCACATGGGGTGCAGGGAGTAAAGTGAGTACTCCAACTCAGTGAGTAATAAAGGTAAATAACAACTGAGCGGTAAGAAATTACGTATGGCATATCATCATGGTATATAGAAGTAGTGTAAAACCTTTTGAGGAAAACAGTGAAGCTGTGAAATCTTTGGAAATATCTTAGCTCAGTTTAAAACCTTTTTGAAAATGACTTTTTCTACAGTATGCAAACGAATGCAATTCGAATAGTGCAGATAACCACAGAAGTCTGCCCCTCGGGCACCACACTCAATTAACAAATAATGTCAGGCAGTCCGGTAGATATCTCATGAAGTAGCACAACAACAGGTAAGGCAAGCAAATAAAATAAAGTAAACACACAGAACAGTACTAGTACCGTTGCGACGTGCAGCCCGCTCCACATATCGCTACGGCATGCAGCCCAATCCGTTTATCATCGACGGCGCTCACTGGGGGTGTGCAGACTCTGGGAAGGGCCCTTTACAGCCCAAGCGCAATATCAAGCCATCTCGTGGCATCAAATCTAGGCCCTCAGCCCCATATCAGTATCAGTATAACACTGCTGCAGCGTGCAGCCCGATCCAAAAGTATCCTCACATTACAGGCCCTCGGCCTTACTCCGTCAACAAAATCACATAAGCCACTCGGGCAACAGTAAAGCATGATGCTCAGCCCAAAATATTTTTTTTAGAAATATCATTTCGAGTGTTTAAGGCATAATAAACTTGGCCGAGTTTTAAAACAGTGGAAAAATACATGACTGAGTGGAAACATATAATTAAATCAGTGAGGAATTATCAACAACAATCCCCGAAGGGTTCAAATAGCTGGCACGAAGCCTAAATATGGCAATTAGCCCAAATTATGATGATAACAGGTAAATTTCAGTCAAGTACGTAGTAAATTCATCAATCGGGACGGACTAAGTCACAATCCCCAATGATGCTCTACCCCACGCTCGCTATCCGGCGTGCAAGTCACCTCAATATAGCACTACGATGTGCAAATACGGGGTTTCAAACCCTCAAAATATCATTTACAATCATTACTCACCTCGAATCGGCGAAATCTCTACCTCGCGACGCCTTTGCCCCTCAAATCGGCCTCCACGCGCGTCGAATCTATGCACAACCAGAACGAATACGTCACAATATGCTAAGGAAACAATACCCAATCGAAAAAAATCGAAAAATATCAAAAACCCCGAAATTAGCAAAACCGGAGCCCCAGGCTCACTTCTCGAAACTCAGAAATTTTCACATCAACGGGTTCCTTATCTCCTCACGAGTTTATACATACCAAAAGTTCCCAAATCCGACCTCAAATGGTCCTTCAAATCCCTAAATCAAATTTCAAAATCCCAAGCCCTAGTTCTTCAATTTTAGGCTTTATTTCCATGAATTTCTAGGTAGATTACACAATAAAAGCGAGTTTTAAGTTCAAAAATCTTACCTCCCATCGATTCTCCTTGAATCTCTCTTGAATCTCCTTCAAAAAGCTCTCAAAATACTCAGCTATGGAGGAAAAATGGCTCAAAATCGCGAATGAAATATTTTATGAACTTTCTGCCCAGTTCTGGAACCTCTTCAATGCGAACGCAGTCAAACCCACGCATTCGCGATGCAAAAATATTACTTTGACCAAAAATAACCCTTCGCGAACGCGGCACCACACACGCGAACGCAATGCTTTGGGCCTCAGAACCTACGTGAACGCGACATCCATCACGCGAACGCGGAGCTCAACCTCAAGAACCCTCCGCGAACGCAAGCTTTAAGACTCGAACGCGAAGCACAAACTCAGGGCCACCCAAAATCCTTCTACGCGATCGCGAGGGACCTCACGCGATCGCGAAGGCCAAAATTTGCCCCCACCTGCTGCTGCATTTTCTGCAATTCTTCAAAGTTCAAAACTTCTCGTTAGCCATCCGAAATTACTCCGAGTCCCCCAGGGCCTCAACCAAAAGTACCAACACATCCTAAAGCATCATTCAAACTTGTTCCAATCATCAGTACACCTCAAACAACACCAAAACCATCAATTCACATCGAATTCAAGCCTAAGTTTCCAAAAACTTCCGAAACACGCTTTTGATCAAAAACCTAACAAAATCACCTCCGAATGACCCGAAATTTTACACACATATCCCAAATCACATAACGAAGCTACAGAAACTCTCGGAATTCCATTCCGACCCTCGGATCATAATCTCACCTATCAACCGGAAATCCCCAAAATACTAACTTCACCAATTCAAGCCTAATTCTACACCGGACTTCCAAAACTAATTCCGATCACGCTCCTAAGTCACAAATCACCTGACGAAGCTAACCAAATCATAAAAACTCCCTTCCGAGCTCATATACAAATAAGTCAACTCTTGGTCAAACCTTTCAAATCCAAAGCTTTCAACTGAAACTGTTCTTTCAAATTCATTCCAAATTTTCCTTAAAACCAAAACAAATGATCTACATTAGTCACAATACATAACACGGGGCAAGTCATGCCCGAGAACTGGCGATCAAAGTTCAAAAGCTCAAAACGACCGGTTGGGTCGTTACATCCTCCTCCACTTAAACACATGTTCGTCCTCGAACGTACCCAGAGTTGTCCTAGAAGGCAACCAATAGCTGAATAACCTTACCAAGCGTAAACCCGGGGGTGATCCCACGTCACCCTATCTCGTATCGGTCCGATAACACATTGTAACTGAAATTTCACCATCCAATCTAGCCCATAAGCCATAGAACCACATTTCACTTTCCGAAATCATACACAAGATCAGAACCTCACATCTCTATTCAGAGTAAGCCCGAACCAGCTATAATAACCCATACATGCAACCTCAGGTGCAATCATATGATATACCACATAACTCAAACACTCGAAACGATAACTTCTATTCACACCAGATGCACCCAACACTCGAATACCGGTAGAAAACCTCTTATCAACTAAGGTCTTATTCCACACTTCTATATACTGCTAATGATAAATGAAACATGCAATAAAACGTAACCATCTCTCAGGTCAACCATTCATGAAGTCACTCCCCTTTTGGCTTATACCATAGCAGATTTCTGAGCCGAACCTCGATATTATCCTTCCAACAAGCTGAAATCAAATCCATTCGTATTCATTAATGACCCCAACGATCACCTCGAATCCAACACACCTCTCTGGTGACATGACACATCAATACAGGCCTAATCCACAACTTACATAATTCGCGCACCAATAAGAAATGGTCTGAATATCCTCAAATCATGAAAATGACCCCAAACGAAAGAGCTGTATCTCAAGCTCATCAGTACCATCACGACACAAAGCTGAGACCCCGTCTCACATCATAGAATTAGAACACATGAATCTACCCCGAAAGGTCATGTTTCCACGTAGCCTCGCTACAATGCGCGATCCTATCCAAACACTGTTACACATGAAACACCTCAAGTCACTATGGTCAAAATCGACAGCCATGCACAATTTGATGTCGGGAACCGAAACAAAATCATTACACCCACAGTGAAACAAGTAACACATACCATGCAAGCCCGATAGAACATATCTGATACGCCATTCACCGAGCAACTCCCAATTACTCTTCCCGCTCGACTTCCATTATGAAATTCCGATAGAACCGCACCATAGGTGCCTATAACCAACAGATCGTAATGTCTCACAACACTGAAAAATAACTCATAGATCCCCCTAATTGCTAATAGCTCATTAACAAATGAATCAATGCATCCCTCGCCAGCAGTAACTCGAAGTCAACAAGCCGTCTCGATGCCGGACACATATCCATATAGGTCTCCCAATGGACTACACATCAACTCTAGTTACCCACAATAGATAAATAATCCTTCGAAGGTTCACACTGACTGAATCACAGGGCATACTAACATCTGACTAACTTACCCACACTTGTCATCCACAACCACAAGCTAACCTGTATATGAGAACTTCTAATCTCCAAGTCCATAAAACACACGAATTACCATAACTGATCCCAATTTCGCCACACGCATGTATAACTCACCTCTAGTACTCAGTCATTCCACGAGAGATACTCTAAGATTCTTTTGTGCCGCCAAGCAAACTCGAATATCAGCAGCCGATCTGACAAGAAGTGCTGCAATACTGCCGAAGTACCATCAACTTCACATTGCCTCTTTCTGAAACATATACCCTCGTAAAATCACCTCAATTAGCATTTCCGTTTCCTTGATCATCTGAAGATCATTTCTCAAATCATCTGAAGCTCATTTCTCTAATTATCTGAAACTGCCCGTGCTGCCTAAGAAATTATGACCTTCCATTCAAACCTGAAGTATGACCTTACACATGCCGATCTCAATCCTACACAACCTATCGCATGTGCCATACCATCCCAGGATAACACGAGAACTTCATATCCCTTCCGATCCACAAACATCTACATACTCAACTAGTCATGAACTTTCCATTGGTCCCATCTAGAAGAAAAGTCACACACATACCATGCTCCGCATGCCCATAGAAAATATACATCTCCAAACCGCGGTAAAGACCATCAAGAACTCTCCGAATTCCGTTTGCACAAATAAAACTGCCAAGACTGAATCCTTCTAGCTAGACCAAGTTAAGCAAGCCATCAAAACCTAAGAGCAGTGCTGCAGAATACCTGTAAGAACTCATTACCTTGAACACATACAAAGAATTAATCATATCCTTTCCATACCGATTCGGTATACTATCAAGCTACTCCATCCATCTAAATTTCCTTCTGATTCATCTGCAACTTGATATTTCCCCTTGCTGTAGCACCACAATTCCTCAACCCAGGCTTACCACACGAGACCCAAGCATAAGACCACACTGTCTAAGACCCATAAGCCACTGAATACTCTCTCAAATATTCACAGAAACACCACATTCCAGAATACTTTACTCTGAAGAACTTCCTGCGAATCTAAATTCGTTACCTTTACTTTCCTAATATTGATACATAGAACCCCATAATTAACATAAAAATACCACAAGTCTTGACCTCTTCCAATGAAAACACAGTCTCGAACCACATACACAAACTTAAGATACCCGATTGTTCCCTATAGAATTTTGAACACATTAGAACCATTCTCGAAAGTCATTCCCTCTTTATTCAAGATGCAACTTACCTGACCTAACGAACAGAACCACCCGTGCCTCATTGGCACTCCGATACCGCAAAATGAAATCCTCATCCCAATACAACCAAGCAACTTCCTGCTCTATGCGCTGAGCATTCTTTACCAACAACACTCTAGACATTCCGTGATTCTCATACGTTATGAAGCATAATATAACCTTTGTCAAAATTTTCCTTTACTCTAGCCATAGCTAATTCACTCACATGCCCTAAACGGGTACCAACATAGCACCTAACCGTGCAATCAACTGCTCACAGCAGACTCCCCCGCTTGGCTCGAATCCATAGATCATGATACGCTTAATAACTCATATCACGTTTACTCTATTGATGCCACCATACCATAGCGAGATTAAACTCAAATCATTTATAAGTTTGTGAAATCAAAGATCATCTAGTACTGTAAATCTTCTACAAACCTCGCATTCATCCCCGCAACAGTTAAGCCCACTCTCTTAAGCGATCCAAAATTTTAGATTTCAACACGTACTTTTCAATTACACATGAGATCTTCTAACATACACATAGGGATCACACCACTCCAGATCGCTCTGCAGGAGATGACCCACCTGCTTTGCCTCAATATAACATTTCTGTATACCTTCAACCGTCATAAACTGTCCGGAGTCACTTAGTCTTCCTGAGTCTTAACTCATACCGCAACATCAAATTTACTTCACTCCCAACTAGGATACCGAAAAGATTCTTCATGCGCCCATAACTCGGGGCTACTCATCTAGTCGCAATGGAAATCAAGCACTTCTTAGTTCATCTACCATCCAGCAGACCTCCCTCATCACTTCCAAGTTACATAGATGCATCTCGCATTACTAACATACTCATCACGTAGCTAACCAGCCGTCACTACCACTAACAGGGACAATACCGAACATAAAGGTTCAAAACACTTTCTCACACAATCAGCACCTCGGTGCTCAAGCCATAGGCAAATATTCGGCCTTAAGTCCTCTAGACTGGCCCAACATCAAACTCACAGAGATCGCATCTCGCCCCTCGATCAGGGAATCACAAGCCATCAAGGCACATCAGATACTGAGCGCTCATACGCGCATACGAACGCGTGGAAGGAATTTCAAGAGTTTCTTTTCAAGATGAATCAAGGACGCACGATAAGAATTCAAGAATATGAAGTTTTCCTAAAGGTTCTGCAGCCTCTCGAGGATAAATATAGATGTCTCCGTACCGATCCGCGAGACTCTACTAAACTTGCTCATGACTCGTAAGACCTAGTAACCTAGGCTCTGATACCAACTTGTCACGACCCAATTCCCAAACCCGATCGTGATGGCGCCTCTCGTGAAGACGAGGCCAGCCAACTAACCCAACTCGTCTTTTCAAAAATAATTTAAGCATGAATAAACAGCTAAAACATGACTTAGTAATATTAATTAGCGGAATTATAACCCCACACAGCCCTAATCGAGGTGTCACAAGTCACGAGCATCTATTAGAATGTATGTACAACCTCAAGGTCTAAAAATACAATAATCAAGAATAATGAATAAATGGAGAAGAACGATGTTGCGAACGCTGGCAGTCACCTCGTTAAACTCCTATATCTCTGACTCTGATCAGCCAAACCCGCTACCGGGTGAATAATTACCTGCATCTGCACACGGGGTGCAGGGAATAAAGTGAGTACTCCAACTTAGTGACTAATAAAGGTAAATAACAACTGAGCGGTAAGAAATCACATATGGCATATCATCATGCTATATAGAAGTGGTGTAAAACCTTTTGAGGAAAACAGTGAAGCTGTGAAATCCTTGGAAATATCTTAGCTCAGTTTAAAACCTTTTTTAAAATGACTTTTTCTACAGTACGCAAACGAATGCAATTCGAATAGTGCAGATAAGCACATAAGTCTGCCCCTCGGGCACCATACTCAATTAACAAATAATGTCAGGCAATCCGGTAGATATCTCATGAAGTAGCACAACAAAAGGTAAGGCAAGCAAATAAAATAAAGTAAACACACAGAACAGTACTAGTACCGCTGCGACGTGCAGCCCGCTCCACATATCGTTGGGGCGTGAAGCCCGATCCGTTTATCGTCGACGACGCTCACTGAGGGTGTGCAGACTCCGGGAGGGGCCCCTTACGGCCCAAGCGCAATATTAAGCCATCTCGTGGCATCAAATGTAGGCCCTGGCTTCATATCAGTATCAGTATAACACTGCTGCGGCGTGCAGCCCGATCCAAAAGTATCCTCACAATACAGGCCCTCGGCCTTACTCAGTCAACAAAATCACATAAGCCACTCGGGCAACAGTAAAGCATGATGCTCAGCCCAAAATATTTTTTTTAGAAATATCATTTCGAGTGTTTAAGGCATAATAAACTTGGCTGAGTTTTAAAACAGTGGAAAAAATACATGACTGAGTGGAAATATATAACTAAATCTGTGAGGAATTATCAACAATAAATTCATCAAGTACGCAGGTAAATTCATCAATCGGGACGGACTAAGTCACAATCCCCAATGGTGCTGTACCCCACGCTCGCTATCCGGCGTGCAATTCACCTTAATATAGCACTACGATGTGCAAATACGAGGTTTCAAACCCTCAAAATATCATTTACAATCATTACTCACCTTGAACCGGCGAAATCTCTAGCTCGCGACGCCTTTGCCCTCAAATCGGCCTCCACGCGCGTCGAATCTATCCACAACCAGAACGAATACATCACAATATGCTAAGGAAACAATACCCAATCGAAAACAATCGAAAATATCAAAAACCCCGAAATTAGCAAAACCCGACCCTGGGCCCACTTCTCGAAACTCATAAATTTTCACATCAACGGGTTCCTTATCTCCTCACGAGTTTATACATACCAAAAGTTCTCAAATCCGACCTCAAATGGTCCTTCAAATCCCTAAATCAAATTTCAAAATCCCAAGCCCTAGTTCTTCAATTTTAGGCTTAATTTCAACGAATTTCTAGGTAGATTAAACAATAAAAACGAGTTTTAAGTTTAAAAATCTTACCTCCCATCGATTCTCCTTGAATCTCTCTTGAATCTCCTTCAAAAAGCTCTCAAAATACTCAGCTATGGTGGAAAAATGGCTCAAAATCACGGATGAAATATTTTATAAACTTTATGCCCAGTTCTGGAATCTCTTCAACGCGAACGCGGTCAAACCCACGCTTTCGCGATGCACAAGTTTTACTTTGACCAAAAATAACCCTTCGCGAACGCGGCACCACACACGCGAACGCGATGCTTTGGGCCTCAGAACCTACGCGAACGCGACATCCGTCACGCGAACGCGGAGCTCAACCTCAAGAACCCTCCGCGAACGCGAGCTTTAAGACGCGAACGCGAAGCAAAACCTCAGGGCCACCCAAACTCCTTCTACGCGATCGCGAGGGACCTCACGCCCCTCGCGATCGCGAAGGCCAAAATTTGCTTGCACCTGCTGCTGCATTTTCTGCAATTCTTCAAAGTTCAAAACTTCCCGTTAGCCATCCGAAATTACTCCGAGGCCCCCGAGGCCTCAACCAAAAGTACCAACACATCCTAAAACATCATTCAAACTTGTTCCAATCATCAAAACACCTCAAACAACACCAAAGCCATCAATTCACATCGAATTCAAGCCTAAGTTTCCCAAAAACTCCCGAAACACGCTTTTGATCAAAAACCCAACCAAATCACCTCCGAATGACCCAAAATTTTACTCACACATCCCAAATCACATACCGAAGCTACAACAACTCTTGAAATTCCATTCCAACCCTCGGATCAAAATCTCACCTATCAACCGGAAATTGCCAAAATACTAACTTATCCAATTCAAGCCTAATTCTACACCGGACTTCCAAAACTAATTCCGATCACGCTCCTAAGTCACAAATCACCTGACGAAGCTAACCAAATAATAAAAACTCCGATCCGAGCTCATATACAAATAACCCAACTCTTGGTCAAGCCTTTCAAATTCAAAGCTTTCAACTGAAACTGTTCTTTCAAATTCATCCCAAATTTTCCTGAAAACCAAAACCAACGATCTACATTAGTCACAATACATAACACGGGGCAATAAGGTTACAGAGAACTGGCGATCAAAGGGCAAAAGCTCAAAATGACCGGTCGGGTCGTTACAGTCAATAAGGTTACAGATATTCCAAGTATAGCATTCTTTTGGGTCGTAGACTACCCAGACTTACACATATAGTAGCTACGGACGGACTCTCGTCACCTCGTGTGTATGTATCCCCCACAAATAGGAGGACATAACCAATTATTTCACCTATGGGGACAATTCCCTCTTACAAGGTTAGAAAGGAGACTCACCTCACTCCAAAGCATACTTCCAATACCAAGAACGAGCTCTAACTCTCAATTTGGAGACGAACGATCCAAAACTAGATAAACGAGGTAAGAACTAGTCAATACAAGCTCACAAAATCGCATTCTAACTATTTAAGAAATTTCCCAACCTTAAACACAAGTTTCCTAAAATTCGACCCCGGGCACACGTTCCCGGATTCCGAAATTTTTTGAAGAAAGTTGTTCTTTATAACCTATGGGTCAAGAATATATAATTTCTACTTCATTCCATAACAAATTTTGTGGTTAATTCATTCCATAACAAATTTTGTGGTTAACTCTTATTTTTAACAAAACCCTAGGTTTTACTCTATTCCCATAATTTTGTCACTAATTTTTAGGTGTTAATCTACCCAAAACTCAAGTATTAAACTCACATTATATTAGAAATAACTTACCTCACAATGCTAGGCGGAATCACCCCTCCAAAAGCTCCAAATTTGCCAAAGAAATGAGTGAAAATGAGCAAAAATGGCCTAGAGCCCGAATAAATTAAGGCCACTGACTTCGGCAATTTCCGCATGTGCGGTCCTAGGCCACACCTGCGCCCACGGCTTTTGTGGTCTGGGCCGCTTCTGTGGACAAGCCCACCGCTTCTGCAGTTCCGCTTCTGTGGATTTAGGGTCGCATCTACGGTCTTGGGCTGCCTAGCCTTGGGCCGCTTCTGCGATATGTAGACCACTTCTGCAATCTCGCACCTGCGGTTTACCAACCGCAGGTGCGGTTTTGACAGCAACCAGCAGCTTCATACTTTTTCCAAAATTCCATTTCGATTCGTTAACCACCCGGGATCCACCTGAGGCCCCCGGGACCCCAACAAATCGTGCCAATCAGTCCCAAAATACATTACGGACTTGCTCGAGGCCTTAAATCATATCAAACAACGCTAAAATCATGAATCGACCTCCAATCCAAGCTTAATGGACTTTGGGATTTCCAACTTCTACATTTGATACCGAAACCTATCAAATCATATCCGATTGATCTCAAATATTGCACACAAGTCATATTCGACATTACGGACCTACTCCAACTTCCGGAATTGGAATCCCACCCCGATATCAAAAAGTCCACTTCAGGTCAAACTTCTCAAACACCTTCAAGTTTCTATATTTAGCCAAATGACTCCAAAATGATCCACGGACCTTTGAATTCACTTCCGATCGCGCTCCCAACACTAGAATCACCATACAGAGCTATTCCCAAACTTGGAACCCCAAACGGACATTGATAACATGGAAATGCACTTCAACCCAACCATATGAAATTCCTCAAAAATGCTAACTTCCACAATAGGCGCCAAAACATTCTTGGGTCTTCCAAAATCCGATCCGAAAATACGCCCAAACCCGAAATCATCATACAAACCTGCTGGAACCTTTGAATCCCGATTGCAAAGTTGTTTGCTCAAAAAACCCAATCTTAGCTAATTCTGTCAACTTAAAGCTTTCGAAATGAGAATTCTCTTTCCAAGTCAACTCCGAACTTCCCAAATTTCAATTTCGACCATGCGTACAAGTCGTAATACCTAAATTGAAGCCGTTCATGGCCTCAAACTACTGGACGATGTGCTAGAGCTCAAAACTACTGGTCGGGTCGTTACACAATGTTTGTTTGGGATTTTGAGTCTGGGAGTAGCTCCGTATGGTGATTCTAGTGTTGGGAGCGCGATCGGAAGTGAATTCGGAGGTCCGTAGGTCATTTTGGAGTCATTTGGCTAAAGATAGAAATTTCAAGGTATTTGGGAAGTTTGACCGAGAGTTGCCTTTTTGATATCGAGGTTGGATTCTGATTCCGGAAGTTGGAGTAGGTTCGTAATGTCGAATATGACTTGTGTGCGAAATTTGAGGTCAATCGAACGTGATTTGATAGGTTTAAACACCGAAAGTAGATGTTTGAAATTTTAGAGTTCATTAAGCTTGAATTGGAGTGCGATTCATGGTTTTAGCATTGTTTGAAGTGATTTGAGGCTTCTAGCAAGTCCGTGTTATGTTTTTAGACTTGTACAGGTGTTTGGTTTGGAGCCTCGGGGGCTCGGGTGTGATTCGGGATAGCTTCAAAGTGATTTGCTAAGAAATAGGATTGCTGGTACTGGTATGATTGCAATAGTGATGTATTGGTCACAAATGCTACCTCGCATTTGCGAGGTTCTATTCGCATTTGCGAACTTGGGCGGCTGGGGGGATGGCTCGTATTTGCGACATTTGGGTCGCTTCTGCGAGGCCTGAAGGGTTCGCATTTCCGAAACCCTTATCGCATTTGCAAAGTAGGCCAGTTTAGTCGGGGGACACATTTGTGATGAAATCTTCGCATTTGCGAAGTCGCATTTGCGCCCCCCGTCGCGAATACGACATTAGAGGGCTGTGTCCATCTATTAATTTCGAGACTTAGATCATTTTGCTCATTTTTTTATCCTCATAGGCGATTTTTGGAGCTTTTGGAAGAGGGTTTTCACCTAGCACTTTGAGGTAAGTAATTTCTACACAACATGAGTTAAATACATAGATTATGGGTAGATTAACATGTGAAAATTAGGGAAAATCAAGGGTTGTAGATGAAAAACCTAGAATTTGGTAAAAACAAGATTTAACCACGAAATTTGTTAGGGAATGGAGTAAAAACCATATATTCTTGGTCCTTAGGTTATGAGTAACAACTTTCTTCAAAAATTTCCCGAATCCGGGTACGCAGGCCCGGGGATGAATTTTAGGAACCTTGCATTTAGGGATGGGGAAGTTTGTTTAGTATTTAGAATATGAACTTTTGAACATGTATTGACTAGTTCTTACCCTACTTGAATAGTTTTGGATCGTTCTGCTTCGAATTGGTGGGTTGAGCGCGTTCTTGAATCGGAATATAGACTTCTAAGCGAGGTGAGTCTCCTTTTTATACTTGTAAAAGGGAATTGTCCCCATAGGTGAAATAATTGGTTATGTGCTTCTATTTGTGGGGGCTACGTATGCACGAGGTGACGAGAGTCACTGCGTAGCTACTATTATGTGTAAGTCCGGGTAGTCTAGGACCCAAAAACATGTTATACCTGGAATATTTGTAATCTTGTTGGCAGTTGAATTGCTTAAATCCTATTGAATTTGTAAATGAATTTCTAAAAGGATTAAACTTCATTTTCTTAAATTGCTAAAAGAGGATTTGGCTTTTATTTGGATAAAAGTTCCCCAATAAATTCTTAATTGGCTGTTGATAATGTATTTATATGTGTACCTGCGTCGCATGTATGATTCGCGAGCAGGGTGATTGTTTATTTAATTTTGACCGCGTCGCATGTACGATTTGCGAGCGGGGTAATAGATGCATCTATGGTTCGTGCCGTTCGACCCTCAGCAGTGCACATTTTACATTTATGTTGGATCGGGCCGTACGACCTCGTCGTGATATTCGTAGCTTGTATTGCTTGCCTGAGAATTTTAAATGTTGATAATTGCCTTTCCTGGCCAGGGATAAATTGATAAAGATAATGAAAAATAAATCTTTGGAAATCCTTTATCATTTGAGAAGTTGCTTACCTACTTTCTGGCTTTATGAGTTAAATTTTGCTTTATAAAATCCATGAATTCCTCACCCTTTGCTATATTATCATTAGACCACTAGAAAGTGTCGAAGTCGACCTCTCGTCTCTACTTCTTCGAGATTAGATGGGATACTCATTTGGTACAAGTTGTTTTTCGTACTCATACTACATTTGCAGTGCATTTTTGTTGCACAGGTTCATATGTGTCTAGTGGCCTAGTGTCATAGTGGTATGGTTGATACGGAGACTTAGGTGAGCTGCATTTATCGAGACGACCCGCAGCCGGTAGAGTCCCCTTCAATGTATTTTACTGTGTTTTTCAAATCTGTTCACTTTTTATTCCGAATAGTTACTGTATTTTATTTTATTCCCTAGTAAATGCTCATGCACTTGTGACACCGGGTTCTGGGATGAATATGGGGTATATTTTATCAACTTCTTAGCATTTATATTTGATTTGAAATGATTATCTACTACTAGTAAAATTTAAGGAAAATCATAGCTTTAAAAATATATTAAAACGAGAATTTAATCTAGTATTTTGGTTTGCTTGCTTGACACTAGTGTCCGGCGCCATAACGACCTTAGTGGAATTTGGGTCGTGACAACATGGTATCGGAGCACTAGGTTCCCTTTGGTCTCATGAGTCATGACCGAGTCTAGTAGAGTCTTGCGGATCGATACGGAGACGTCTGTACTTATCTTCAAAAGGCTACATGACTGTTAGGAGCACTTTCCTTCTTTATTCAGCATCGTGCTATTTGGTTCCTTGAGGCTTATGCCCCCTATTTCCTTCCTACTCAATCTTACGCGACGCGTACCGCTTGTTATAAATCGAAAATTGAAGAATTGTAACGGTACTACCGATGGGGTGCAGGATGTTTCTCCCTGCATAGTTGATTGGGCTATTGTCGTTGCCTTGCAGAAGGATATCTTGTCATTTCATCTCAGTAGCAGTATTCCTGGGAGCTTTGAGGCTATGCACAGATTGCTATGATTTCTCATGATTGGTTATCTCACAGTATTGATATGATAGCATACTTGCCTATATGTTGGTGCAGTTAATGATTTGGAAGGGAGTCTTCTCAGTGCATGATTATGAGATTCGGTATTTCATTTCCGGTGGAGAAAAGCAATTGGCCTATGAATGTCCAGATATGGATCGATGGAGTAATGAGACTTGGTGGTTTCAAGTGTGGTGGAATTTTCATCTGCGACGTGGTATCGTCGTCCTTGATTGAATATGTTAAGTTCGACGGTGTTATAATTTTCTTCAATTCGCCTTGAGGCAGGATGTTATGAAATGATATTGGAGAAGAGGCTGTCAGAGATCGCGGGGTGCGGTGGTTCAGGATTGAATCAGTGTTTCTAATGTTGATGGCTTAAAGATAGTAGCGATTTGTGGGTTCAAGTGCTACGAAGATAGATTTTATTTAAGCCAACAACTGAGCAACAAAGAATGAGGAAAGACATATGGGAAGAGTCAGGCGGTGGTTAACATTTTCTAGAAGGCCAGGTATAAGAAGCAAAGGTCGAGTAGTCGATTATGCGGGTGAGTTCCGCCAAAGTGGGAGAATGGCGGAGTTACATATGGGCTTTGTGGTAGGATGACTACGCACCTTAAGGAGAGTTTGGAATGATTTGGGAATTTTAGTGATTGGTGATTGGGGTCTACGAATTTAATTTGAAGTACAGACAATTATGCGGCAGGAGATTTGATATAACTGAAAGGAGCTGCTTGAAATGAAGAAGGATACAACATAACTTTGAATTGGAAGGATGTTGTCGCACATTTAATTAATGCCCACAAGAGTTTAATGGACTTGTGCAGCTAGTGAGTGAGCTCAGACTTAGGATGGGTTAGTGATGTCGTAGTGATTGTACCCCGTGCAATAGCGTTGGAGGATGTCGACACGTATGTCGCACCCTATTTTTTCCTCCGCGGGGAGGAAGTCCGGGTTTCGACATTCATGGGGTGTAATGACTCATTTCCTTTTGGGAATTGGGTATTAGAAGAGTTACCACCTAACAGATTATGGTGCGTTAGGACACCTAGAGCGATTAACTCTTGGGTTGGTTTTCATTACCAGAGATTAGGGTAAGGGCTCGAAATAACCTCGAGGGGAAGGTGTTAGGCACCCCTCTTGGTCCACAACTGTGGGTCCCCACCGAACTTATATTTACACATTAGTCCATACAAATAGTTAAGTCAAATAATTTGTAAAACTCATTGAACAAGTCAAGTAGTGAAATAAAGGTTTGAACAAATTATATAAAACAAAGTGTTAAATAAAAAGAAAGGATTTGGGGTAAGAAGGGGTCCTAGATTGTTTATCCTATAGGATCACCCCACGCAATGTCCGGTAAACACTCCTCAATGAGGGGCTACACGTGACACTAACGCGTAGTCATCATATCCTAGGTCTACCCTTCTATCCCCTTATTGGCCATGCAAAGCGAGTGTTTGGTCACTGATTCCTATTGCGTGTTGCTACCCGTCCCTTCTTAATAGTCCTGGAGGGAGTTAGGACCTTTACCTATAGGTGGTTATAGACGTACCCCTAAGGTTTTTAAGGCAAAAATCTAAGGCGACAGTCAAAAAGCATCTAAGACTTTCACATAATGGGAGCAAGTAAAAGGCTCATAGTTTCCTCCGCAAACAAGCATACAGGCGGCACGACTCAACCACAAGTAAGGTCTTTTTTAATCAAAGTCCTAAAGCAAGATTTCTTATGTGATCATGCAGAAATAAACCACTTTCGGATCCAGAAATTGTAACCTAGTAGTTGCCTAGGGACTCCTCTTTTAAAGCTTATTAGAATCAAAAACGTTGAATGACAAACGAATTCAGAAAAATGCAGGTTTTGGAAAATGCCCTAAGGCTTGCCTATATGCAGTACTATGTCTTGTTAATGCAGAAACAAACAAGTTTTCAAAATAGACCCCTTTAATATCTATAGACAGGATATCTAATGAGATTAAAGCCATTTTGAAAGAACTGGTTGCAGGAAATGTCTTTGCTTAATAAGACCAGTTTTAAGAAGATGAACTAGGTGTAGTGACATTGATTCATTAGGCTAATCAGATTATCAGACATAATTGCTAATAGAAATCCCTATAAGCATGACATCTGGGCATATTACTGATTGTGAACTATTTGCAGGCATAAAAACATACATAAACACTAATTGTAACTGAAATTGGATTAGGTCCTACAGGCATGGTATCTATACTTGAATTGATTTAAGACGTGATGGCTTGGAACCTAGAAACATGGCTTCAAACATGACAAAAGGCAGAATTTACGAACATGGTTTCTATCTGATGCAGATGGCATTAAAAGACATTAAAAGTGAGGTCCTTATAGGCATGATTTCCACTTGATGCAGAGGAAATCAGAAGTGGAATCCTATAGGCATGATTCTCTATTATGATGCAAATGAAGTAAACGTGGAACACTATAGGCATGATTTTATTATGCAAAAACAGTCAGATTCAACAAGAATAAAAACCCTATGGACATGTTTTCTATTGAGTGAAGCAAGCGGATTTGAAAATAAATCCTAAGGGAAGGATTTCTACCCATGTTACCTCACAAAGTATACATCTACCCACCCTTTCACTAAATACCCCAAATAACTGTTTACAAATTATTGCAGCCCAATAAATGAATTACATAAGGAAATAGAAAATCAAGAAGCTATTCTAAAGCCTCCAATGATCTTTCAAAAATCATTTCCATAGACAAATGAGAGTCTAAATGCATCAAAGTTCCCTAAGGGTCTCAAAGACCCTTGGCAATGCTTACACCTAGACTTAGTAGCCAAGCATTGAACTAGTGCAGTGTGGCAAGGCCAGCCTCAGTATGCTAGAGTTCAGAGGATTCTCAAGAGGATCCCAAGGCAGTACACATACTAGAGGGGGTAGAACTTTTTAACTAAGAGTAGAGTGAAAGTGTAGGACACAGGTTGAAAGAAGTTTACAAAATACTGGACTTAAAAGTCTATTTTGAAAGCAGTTAGTAAGGTAATAGAGATTGTGTCACGACCCATTTCCATAATAGGTCGTGCGCCCAACACCATTGCCAGGCAAGCCAACGCGGAAACATAATTAAGTTCTCGTTTTAGTTTTACCAAGAATAAGTGTAGAGATTCCTTAAGTTAAAGTTAAACCAGAAACGATTAGTAATGTGCCAAAAATAATTATACAACCCCAAAATAATAGTCTACCAATGTGTGTGCCAACACCTGGTGTCACAAGTAGTGGGCAACTAGTAGAATGTACAAAAGAGTAAAACTATCCTACTGTCTGGGATAGAATAGACAACAAAAGTAAAGAAAGACCCTATCAAGCTGCTGAACGACACAGGAAAGGAGCATTTTACCGTGGGAATCTCGGTCTATGAATCAGGGGCGCGCACCAGACTAATAACCAGATGTACCTGCCTCAGATCCTGTACAATTACGTACAGAAGTGTAGTATGAGTACATAAACAATATGAACCCAGTAAGTATTCCGTCTAATATCGAAGAAGTAGACTGAGAGGTCGACTTGACACTTACTAGGATCAAATAATATAATAAAGTGTTCTGCTAAGGATGGGAGTCATAAATAATCAATATTTTGTAGCAAGAGGTAATAAGTCATGTTCTTAACAATTTTACAGTTTACCATTTGCATTTCAAGTATTTAGCAGAACAAGTCATGGATAAGATTTCACATAGATATCATGCGCACATTATGCCGAGGTCGACGGCCCGATCCAACGGAAAATAACTGTGCACTGCCAGAGGGTCGAAGGGCGCTAACCATAGATGCATATATTTCTATCGAGGCGATCGACCCGATCCACAAATATCAATCATCAACAGCAAATACAAGAATGCGCATTTATATTCCAATCAATTCATATAAGTGTTCAACAATACATATGTTCGTTTATGTTCATTCCCAATTCTCTAGCATATCCTAAATGATCACATCAGTAAGGTAGTATAGACAATTCACAAATATTGCATGATACGGGTCCTAGACTACCCGGACAATTAACATAATAGTAGCTACGCACGGACTCTAGTCACCTAGTGCATACGTAGTCCCCGCATATAGTAGCAAATCATTCAATTATTACACCAATGGGGACAATTCCCTCTTACAAGGTTAGAAAGGAATCTCACCTCGCTCCAAAGTGCACTTCCAATACCAAGAACGAGCCCAAACCCTTAATTCGGAGTTGAACGATCCAAAACTAGTTAAATGAGGTAGGAACTAATCAATATAAGCACACAAGATCGTATTCTAGCTATTTAAGCAATTTCCCAACCCTTACCACAAGTTTCCTAAAATCCGACCACAAGTTTCCTAAAATCCGACCCCGGGCCCACGTGCCCAGATTCTGAAATTTTTTGAAGGAAGTTGTTCTCTATAACCTAAGGATCAATAACATATGACTTCTAATTCATTTCATTACAAATTTCGTGGTTTAATCTAACTTTTGTCAAAACCCTAGGTGTTGCTCTAACCCCATGATTTTACCTTAATCCTAGTGTTTAATCTACCTAAAACACAAGTATTAAACTAGGAATAGGTTGGATAAGCTTACCTCAAGATGCTAGGTAGAAGTCTTCTCTCAAAAGCTCCAAAAATCGCGAATGGAGGAGTGAAAAGTGTCAAAAATAACTTAGAACCCGTATTAAATGAAGCTTACTGCTTCAGCGATTTTCGCTTCCGCGGTCAGGAGACCGCATCTGCGGTCCCGCTTCTGCGAGAAATTGGGCACATCTGCAGAATCAGCCAAGCGGGCTGCGACCGCTTCTGCGGTCATTAAGCTGCTTCTACGGCTTGGGAGTTGCTTCTGCGGTTTTGGACCTCTCCTACCTTGACCGCATTTGCGATAGACAGACCACTTCTGCGGTCTCGCACCTGCGGTCGACCAACCGCAGGTGCGGTTATGACAGAAGCAGATGCTTCAGCACTTCTCAATATTTTCAACTTCACTCGAGCCTCGTCCGATTGACGCTCGGGGCTACTGGGTCTCGCCCGAACATACCGACAAGTATAAAATCATGAAACAGACCTACTCGAACCTTCGAAACACCCGAAACAACGCTAAATCTAAGAATCACCCCCTAGAACCAATTCAATCAAACTTATGAACTTCAAGTTCTTAATTTTCCTCTAACGAGCCGAAATGCACTTAAACTACTCGGATTGACACCAAATTTTGCGGGCAAGTCATAAATGTTATATTGGACCTGTACTGGGCTCAGGAACCAACATACGAGCCCGACACCCATGTGATCAATCATTAATTAGCTTCTTTAAATCCTTAAAATTTCATAGTAACAATTTCTAATAAAAATTCATTACTCGGTCTAAGGACCTCGAAATTCGATTCCGGGCATACGCCCAGGTCCCATAGTTTCCTATGGACCCTCCAGGTCCGTTTGGTCGAAATGTTGACCAAAGTCAAACATAGCCTTTTAAGAAAATTCTAAGGAGTCAAATGACCATATTTCAACCCAAACTCTTCCAAATCCCGAACAACCATCTTCGTGGGTCGTAAATCAGATAAAGCAAGCGTGGGAAGTTTTATTTGGGGGAACGGGGTTCTAAAAGAAAAATGACCTAGCGGGTCGTTACAGATTTTTTGAAAGTGTTGAAATGATAAACAAAATCAAGAACTCAAGATAGGATCCCACACAGAACCCAAATGAGTTTAATAGTCACACAAAGGGTCAAAGGGCTTAGGGATACACAGGCATTTGACTGCAAACATATAACCCTGGCAAGGGTATTTGGACTGGTTTGGACATGCTCAGTTATGACTGAAACTGGCATAATCACAAACTAATCAGGGAGAATATAAACACATAGGGGGGATAGCGATTTGGGGACTCATAAGAATGGTAAGCACACAGTAGGTTAACAAACAATTGTCCATGCATGCTTGAATCACACGAGGGGATACATGAATTTAAAGGGAGGGGAGTCATACTAGCATGCCTAACTACAAACTTCACAACAGAACCACAAGTAAAAGCGGGCTAGAAATAAAAGAAACTGAAACAAGAAGAGAAACATGTTGTTGTTGAGGCTTTTAATTAACTAGGACATACCAGTGAAGATAGAAGTAAGCATAAAGAAGGAACCAAAGAGCAAAGATGATTAGCCTCGGCTTGCAGCCGGCTAATAGTAGAAAAATAACACAAGGAAGAAGGGAGAACATAGATTTTAGATAAGAGAGGAGTTTTGAAAGCCAAGTGTCCTTGTCTTGTTTTTGAAAGACTTAGAGTATTTATAGTTTAATGTAGGTACTGGAATAAGGTAAAAATCATAGTAGTACACTAATTTAAGAATCAAAATCAATCAATTAGAAAATCAAGAAAGTACTTCCTTAAGTTCAGGGAAGTAAGATCAAACGGAAAGATTCAGTACCACATAAAGCGGGAAGAAGAATCACTACATGATTAAATAAGGAAAGGAACCAGAGTTCAGTAGGCATAAATCAGTCAAACAGGACAAAATTCAGAAGACCCAATTAAGGAAAGACAAAGTACCATAGTAAATAAGGTAATGAAATCGGTTAATTCAAACAAACGAGTAGAATTCTAGGGCTTTGAAGGAAAATCTTTCAATTACCAACAGTCAAGGAAAATCATAATCAATCACGGGGAGTCATGATTCTGCATATTACAACATATAAATAGAGATGAATGAACAAAAGTAGAAAACAAACAAGGTCAATTATATAGGCAGAAAGAAACAAGAGATGAGCAAACACAGTCAAATAGAGGTGATATAAGTAGGCTAAAGATTCAACATAACATATTCAAAGCATGGTGACCACGAGAGATTACCAAGACCAAGGCAAAGAAAATCATCCTAAAATACAGAACCAAGGCAAAGAAAATCATGCTAACACATAGAGTCAAGGGGAAGAAATTCATGCTAACACGTAGAAAAAGAGTAGAGGAAATCATGCTAACACACAGAAACGAGTAAAGAAAATCATGCTAACACACAGAAACAAGTAAAGAAAATCAGGCTAGGGATTTTAACAGAGTTGAGTTAAAAAGCAGTAGGAACATAGAATCGGTCAAAATAAACAAGGGAAAAAGGTTTAATTATGAAGAAATCGGTTGAAACAGGTATAGAAAGAACTCCGAGAAAACCCTAGTTTCCAAAGAAAGTAAAAACGGTTTAGAATAGAGGATCTTTCAGAAGAAAGCTCCAGAGTAAGCAAATCATAGTAGGAAACAGGCTTAAAGCATGAAAATAACCTAGATTTGAGAGATCCGAAGTGAATTAGGGTTTCAAAAGGAAACTTAAGTAGAAATCGAAAGAACCTGTTATAACTTCACAAATCGTAACACACATGGTGTGATTTGCCCAAAATCACACCAGAGAAGCCTCGAACAACAGAATTAGAAACCCTAGGTCCATGTCATCATGGCCCAGGACCCTTGAGGGCCTTAGAGATAATGAGCAAGGTGGTGGAGTGACCATTGAAGGCTTGAGGTTTGAGAGATAGTCGTCGGAGATGACCGGAGACAGGGAAGGAAGGAGGTATAGCTCAACTTTCTTGCCTCTTCCTTAATCCAGTAGCGAGGTTTCAATGAGTTCTTTGTGCGCGTGTAACAAAAAGTATGTATACTTTTTATCCTGAATTCCCTATTTCTCTCGGTCCTTGTTCTTGGTCTCTGTGAAAGATCCGGTCTATGGGAATGAATCCATGTTCAAATCTTATTACCGGGTTTGATTACGGGAAGGAAATAGAGAAGGTAAGGGACCGCTTTCCTTGTTCAAACCGGTATTGTTTGAGTAAGTAGTAAGTAAGTGAGAAGTGGTGAATTGGCCAGGAGAAATAAAGCTTATTTCAAGTACTAATAAAAGCATTCATTACAAACTCTTGTGCTCACTTATCCCAAGTATAGGATGTTTTGCCTGAGCCTGTCTGTGTTGAATACGCTTTTTCCGTGTAGAATAGAGATTCTCTCTAAGGTTGATAGAATATTCGTTTTCTTTCTCTGATTAAAGGTTGTCTAAAGAGGACTAAGAGACAGATGTTGTGCTGCCAAAAACGGAAGCTTCAATGTTGACAGTCTTATTGTCTCCATTCTTATCTTAACAAAAGGGAAAATAAGAGTGGGAAATGGAGGAGTCTAGGGTTATGTTTGAGAGAAGAGTGGAGATGAGAGAGCATCTGAAGGCGGCACCTTTGAAAAAATGCTTAGGGTTAGGGTCGTCTGGAAATTAAAAAGGAAAGGAGGAGTAAGGGCCGTTGATCTAAAAGATCAACGACCAGGATTTATGATGGCTTGGGTCAGGTAGGAATAATTGGGGCCTGGGTCGGGTTAATTGATTAGGAGATAGGGCAGGTAATTAGTTCGATTTTGGCTATAATTGAAAGCCAATTTTGGCTATAATTCAAATAGCCAATCTTCCCTATTTTTAATTTATAAAAATAATAGGTAATTTCTGGAAAATAATTTAAGGTGCCAAAATTATTTAAAATACATAATTAACAATTTTAAAATACATGGTCCAATTTTATGGATATAAAATATAATTATATCTTAAAATGGGCTAATATTGCAATTATATGTAATTTAGCTTTAAAAATACTAAATGTAATTGTAAAAATATGTAAAAATTACCTCGGCCATATTTTGGCATAAATATAGAAATCCAATAGGTGAATTATCAAAACAACAATTTTGGAGATAATTATTGGAGATTTTATGGATAAAAAGGGAAAAAATAAGACAATTTAAACCCTAAAATTATGAAAAAATAATAAAAACCTTGTGCATGCTTATATATGCATATATATGCTATTTTGATGGTTTTTAGGCGTATTTAATATATAGGGAAAAACTGGGTATCAACAACGTAAATTCCACAGGTGGGTTATCTCCAGTGAGCATATCGGCCGTCGCATGGTTGGCGAAGCTTCTGCAAAGAATTCTGTTGGTTATACAAAAAAAATATCGATCGTGCGAATTTGGTTGATGATTCATAGTATATAAAGGGGTTTAAGATTGGGAGAAGCTTGGCGGTTGATTGCGCAAGGTTACGTCGATGAGAGATAAAGAATCTTGGTGGATTCCAGAGTTATGTAATAGTGGCTTCAAGCTAAGTGGGAGAGTCTTGCCGCCTATGATTGGGTTACATGTTTAACTACTTGCGAGGTTTCCGGTTATTAGCATACTGATGGGTTATTTTAGCTAAGGAAAAAGAACATAAGTGGTAATTTGAGCAAAGGAATTGTTGAAGGTGTGCTATGGTTGGACTTATTGTCTCATGTTCAGGCTTTAGGAAGATTCAGGATTTATGCTTCGTACAGAGGTGATGTGCAAGGGAAGTGATTTAGTCGGGTATTGTATTGAGATGGGTGTCCATGTGCCAGCGGAGCCTTGGAGTTGATTATATACGAGACCAAGTCAGAGTGGGTGGCTCTCCACAACAGCCCCAGTGGATTCAGAGGGTAAAGTATGGTGCCTAATGATTTCGAGCCTATAGGTGTAGTTAAGAATCAAGCTTTTGTAGCAGCTTATGAGAAGAGGCCCAGAATGTGTGACGACCTGGCGAGTCATCTCATGAGTTACCGCTCCGTTTCTCCCATTTATGCTTCTTTATATTTCGTTATCCATGTTTTGTGATATCGGGTTGGTCGGATCGAGTACGGAATGATTTTGGTAAGGTTTGAGACACTAAGTCTCTTTTAAGAAGGTTTAAGTTGGAAAAGTCAACTGGATGTTGACTTATGTGTTATAGGGCTCGGATGTGAGTTTCGATGGTTCGGTTAGCTTCGGGAGGTGATTTGTGACTTAGGAGTGCGATCGAAATGGGTTTTGGAGGTCCGTAGTAGAATTAGGCTTGAATTGGCGAAGTTGATATTTTGGCTATTTTCGGTTAGTAGGTGAGATTTGATTCGTTGGTCGGAATGGAATTCCAAGAGTTGCAGTAGCTTCGTTATGTTATTTGGGATGTTTGTGCAAAATTTCAGGTCATTTGAACGTGGTTTAATTGGGTTTTTGATCAAAAGCATATTTCGGAAGATTTTAGAAAGCTTAGGCTTGAATCCGATGTGTTTTGAGTGATTTAATGTTGTTTGATGTGTTTTTATAATTGGAACAAGTTTGAATAAGGTTTTAGAATGTGTTGGTGCCTTTGGTTGAGGTCCCGAGGGCCTCGAATGAGTTTCGGGTGGTCAATCGGACCATTTTGGAGTTTGGGAAGTTGTAGAAAAATCTGATCAGGTGTTGCAGAGAGTATCTCTTCGCGTTCGCAAGAGGAGCCTCGCATTCGTGAAGAAGGAATTGAGGGAGGCCAGGAGTTAGACTTCGTGTTCGCGAGATGGGCTTCGCATTCGCAAAAGGCTGGGGTTCAGTTCATCGCATTCGCGAGAGGGCACTCGCGATCGCGTAGAGTAGATTGGAGTCTATGGGGCCCAGGTATTTTTGTTCTTCGCGTTCGCGTCAGGGAGTCGCGATCGCGAAGGTGTAGGATGAAGAAGCATCGCATTCGCGATGGGTGTGTCGCGTTCGCGATGGGTGTGTCGCGTTCGCGAAGGGGAGAAATTGGTCAACGCAAATTTGTGCTCCGTGAACGCGAGAGGTTGACCGCGTTCGCGAATAAGGGGGAGTCAGACCTGGGCAGAATGTTATAACTCATTTGATCAGCGATTTTGGGTCTATTTTCACCCATAGTTGATCATTTTGAGAGCTTCTTGGTGGAGATTAAAGAGGGATTCAAGGGGAATCAATTGGAGGTAATATTTTTGAACTTAAAACTCGTTTCTATTGTGAAATCTACCTAGAGAATCATGGAACTTAAGCTAAAATGGAAGAACTAGGGCTTGGAATTTTGGGATTTGCTTTGGGGAGTTGGAGGACCAATTGAGGTCGGATTTTGAGAACTTTTTCGTATGTATAAACTCGTGGGGAGATAAGGAACCCGTTGATGTAAAAAATTTTGAGTTTCGAGAAGTGGGCCTGTGGCTTAGGTTTTGCTAGTTTCGGGATTTTTGGTATTTTTCGATTGTATTCGCTTGGGCTTTGTTCACTTAGCATATTGTGACATATTCGTTCTGATTTTGGATAGATTCAACACGCGTGGAGGCCGATTCGAGGGGAAAAGGCATCGCGAGCTAGAGATTTAGCAAGTTTGAGGTGAGTAATGATTGTAAATGATGCTATGAGGGTTTGAAACCCCGGATTTGCACATTGTAGTGCTATATTGAGGTGAGACACGCGCTTGACAACAAGCGTGGGGTCATTTACTATTGGGGATTGTGACTCGGTCCGTCCCGATTGATGATTTTACCGCGTATTTGACTGAGACTTAATTGTTATCTTCATGACTTGGGTTGAATTCTATATTTGGTCTTCGTGCCAACTATTTGAACCCTTCGATGATTTTTATTACTATTTCCTCACTATTTTAACTTATTACTTGAACTCAGTCCTGATAATTTCTACTGTTTTACTATTCAACCATTCTTTCTCAGATTTTAAGACTTAAATGATATTTTAAATGATGTTTGGGCTAAAAACACTGTTTTACTATTGCCCGAGGGGCTTGTGATGATTTTTCGGTCTGAGTAAGGCCGGGGGCCTATATTGTGAGGAACAGTGATACTGATTTGAGGCGAGGACCTGAGTTACATATATGCTACGAGGTGGCTTGGTTGATATGAGGCCGAGGGCCTAGATTTGATGCCACGAGGTGACTTGTGATTGCGCTTGGGCCGTAAGGGGCCCCTACAGGAGTTTCTACACCCCAGTGAGTGCAGGTAGCGATTTGTGATATGAGATTGTGCCCGTGGGGCTGGCACTGTACTGAGATATGGCCCGAGGGGCGGATTTGTGGATACTGAGCCCGAGGGGTGAACTTTTGTCTGTTACTTTAGATTATTTGCCTATTTTACCTTTTGAAAGGAGTTTTTACTGGAACTTTTACCGATTTACTGTTTTCAAACGACATTTTTACTGCTTCATTATAGAATACTTTGTGCTTCATGTGATTTCTTATCTTCAGTCATTATTTATGTTTGTTACTCACTGGGTCGGAGTACTCACATTACTCCCTACACCGTGTGTGCAGATTCAGGAATTGTTGGTCCTGCTCCGGAGTGTTGATTCCTCCAGTCCAGGCGGTGTTTCAGAGACTACGAGGTAGCTGTTGGCGTACGCAGCCCCGTGCCTCCCTTATCTTATTATTTTCTATGTTCTTCAACAAGTTGTATCATATACTGTACTTAGTACACTTGTATAAGGATTCATAGTTGCTCATGACTTGTTACACCCTAGTTAGGGCTGTGTCGGGCTGGTTTTCGCATTTGTTTACCCGTATTTCCGATATTTAGTGTTATTAAACCATGTTTAGACTATCATTATGTTATTTAGCTGTTTAAAATGAGATTTGTTTCAATTGGTTGGCCTTGTCTTCACGAGAGGCGCCATCACAACCGGGTTCGGGGTTAGGGTCGTGACAAGTTGGTATCAGAGCCTAGGTTACATAGGTCTCGCGAGTCATGAGCAGGTTTAGTAGAGTCTCGCGGATTGGTACGGAGACACGTGTATTTATCCTCGAGAGGCTGCAGAGCCTTTAGGAAAAACTTCCTATTCTTGAAATTCTTATCGGGCAGAATAGCCTAAATGGCACTTATACTTGTGCCACTTTGTCATCCCGGTCCCCAAACTTAATGAAGTTTCATCTAGACACCTCTATTCGTTCAAAAACAATATTTTAAACCCTTTTGACCATTGACCAAGCCTATGTGGCATTTGCTTTACTGAGTTGGATAAAATGCGTGACTACACGCTTTAAGAAGCGAGTAAAGGTTTATGATTCTAATTAAAAATACCAAAAAATAAAAAGAAAAGAAAAAAAAAAGGGGGGTTAACACCCAGAAGCATTCAAGCGTCTTCCAATCTCAAGTTTTCTTTTCCTTCTACCCCTTTCCCCCCTCATCTTTTCCTTTTTTTTTGCCACCGTGCTCAAAGGTGGTATGGGGGATTGTATCTTTTTCTTCATTTTGCTTGTTATTATGGTTTTGGTAGCGGCTGTGCTTGAGATTTTAGAAAGACTTAGTTTTGGGGAGGTATTGTTAGAGCTGGTGATGTTTGTGGGGTTCATATGGATTGCTGTTCTTGTTGGGGTGTTGGTGGGATGGACATGGAAGCTCAAGTGGGCTAATCTTGGCGCTGATTCTTTTGATTCACCAGATGTTTTTGCCTTTTCTTCTTCCGGTATGCTCCTCCAAAACTTGTAATCTAGGTTTGATTCCTTCAATCCTCTCAAATTGAAACTTCCCACCTGCATTTCTTGAATCAAGGAAACTCAGTCCCTGCTAATGGCTGATTTTCAGAGAGAGAAAGGCATGAATGTGTTTGTGAGAGAAAACTTTAGGATTAAACTTTTTATTTTCCAAAAATAGTTTTTGTGAATAAAAATAATGACATGGAATATTTTTCTCTGACGTGGATAATACAGTGAGACGATTGAGGAACACACACAGTTAGAAGGGTTTAAAATATTACTTTTGAACGAGTAGAGGTGTCTAGATGAAACTTCATTAAGTTTGGGGACCGGGATGACAAAGTGGCACAAGTATAAGTGTCATTTAGGCTATTCTGCCTTCTTATCGTGTGAACTTGTTGGTCCGAGTACTAAACTTCTATTTGTTCTATTCTCTCATAGATGGTGAGGACACGATCTACCGGACGGGGTGGACGGCCACTAGTGCCACCAGCTGAGGCCACTAGAGGTCGTGGACGCGGTCGTGGTCGTGGCAGAGGCAGAGCAGTGAGGGCAGCACATGTTGATCCACCAGCTGCCCTAGCCAAGGGTCAGGCTCCAGCCATGGATACTCCAGCTGCCCTAGCCAAGGGTCAGGCTCCAGCTATGGATGCTCCAGCAGCACCAGTTCAGGCACCCGCTGTGCCTATTGTGATTCCAGGCCTTCAGGAGGCTTTAGCTCAAATCTTGTCAGTGTGTACCGGTTAGGCTTATGCGGTTTCAGCTACTACAGCCGCAGCTGCTTCACGGACCGGGGGAGGGATCCAGACCCGCGTTGCTAGCACACCCAATCAGGTTGTGCAGGGACTCCAGACACTGGGAGCACCTCCAGCCCAGTCGGTTGCACCAGTCTAGGAGTTTGTTATACCAGTTATGCCGGATGGTGAGCAACGGCGACTTGAGAGGTTTGGTAGACTCCAGCCTCCGACATTCAGCGGTGCAGAGGGCGAGGATGCCCAGGGTTTCTTAGATAAGTGCCAGCGGATGCTTCATACAGCAGGGATTCTTGAGACTAGTGGTGTGGCATTTACCACCTTTCAGTTTTCTGGGGCTGCCTTCACTTGGTGGGAGGTATATGAGAGGCATAGGCCTGTTGGTGCAGCGCCCCTTACTTGGCAACAATTCTCCGTTCTCTTCCTGGAGAAGTATGTGTCATAGTCCCGCAGAGAGGAGCTGCGTAGACAGTTTGAGTGGTTGCGATAGGGGGAGATGACTGTGTCACGGTATGAGTCGAGTTTTTCTAAGTTGGCTCGTCATGCCATCTGGTTGGTTCCGACAGATCGAGAGAGGATCAGGAGATTTGTTGATGGTCTTACTTATCAGCTTCGTATTCTTTGAATCGAGAAAGGGTATCTGGTGCTACGTTTGAGGAGGTGCTTGATATTGCCCGTCAGATTGAGTTGGTTCGCTGACAGGAGCGAGAGGAGAGGGAGTCCAAGAGGCCTCAAGGATCGGGCAATTGTTGTGCTCCTTCGAGGGGCAAGTTTCAACATGGTGGAGGTCGTTCACTCAGGCCTGCTCAGTCAGCTCGCCCAGGTTATCGTGGGCATCTTTGGGACAGGGTTATCAGGGATCTCAGTAGAGCCATTCATCACTCAGCGCCCTTCCAGCTCAGAGTTCATCCTGTTCTCCATCAGCTCAGGCCTCTTCTATGCCGAGTGTATCTGCTAGTCACTCCGGTACGAGGGGTTTCCTTCAGTCCCCTTTCTCCAGCACCTGGGAGTTGTTATGAGTGTGGTGAGGTGGGCCACATGTGGAGGCAGTGTCCTCGTCGTGCTTCTAGTTCATCCCAGCAGAGGGGTCAGTCTTCAGCTTCAGTGCCAGTTGCTTCGCCACCACCCGCTCAGCTAGCTAGGGGTAGAGGTCAGTCAGCCAGGGGTCGCCCCAGAGGGGGAGGTCGATCAGGGGGCGGTCCGGCCCGTTTCTATGCTATTCCAGGTAGATCCGATGCTACTGCTTCTGATGTTGTTATTACAGGTATTGTTTCAGTCATCCACAGAGATGCCTCTAGGTTATTTGATCCCGGATCCACCTTTTCTTACGTGTCATCATACTTTGCTCATTATTTGGGTAAGCCCCGTGAGATTCTTGATTTGCTCATTTTAGACGTTCATGCTAAGAAAGTCATTTTGGCTATACCGGGTGTACCGCGGATTGAGTGGCGTGGTGTGACTGATTATGTTCCTAGTAGAGTGATCTCTTTCTTGAAAGCCCATCGTATGTTTGGGAAGGGTTGTCTCTCGTATCTTGCCTTTGTGAGGGATGTCGGAGCTGAGGCTCCCAGTATTAATTCTATTCCAGTTGTGAGGGACTACCCTAATGTATTTCCTGCAGACCTGTTGGGCACGCCACCGGACAGGGATATTGATTTTGGTATTGACCTGGTGCCGGGAAATCAGCCCATTTCTATTCTGCCGTATCGTATGGCGCCGGAGTTGAAGGAGTTAAAGGAACAGCTTCAGGAACTCCTAGATAAGGGATTCATCCGGCCTAGTGTGTCACCTTTGGGTGCGCCGATTCTATTTGTGAAGAAGGAAGGATGGCACAATGAGAATGTGCATTGATTATAGGCAATTGAACAAGGTAACAATTAAGAACAAGTATCCTTTACCTCGCATTGATGATCTATTCGACCAGCTTCAGGGAGCGAGGGTTTTCTCCAAGATTGATCTTTGTTCGGGTTATCACCAGTTGAAGATCAGGGATTCAGATATTCTTAAGTTAGCCTTCAGGACCAGATATGGTCATTATGAGTTCTTGGTTATGTCTTTTGGGCTGACCAATGCCCCAACAGCATTCATGCATTTGATGAACAGCGTGTTCCGGCCTTATCTTGACTCGTTCGTCATAGTCTTCTTTGATGATATTCTGGTATATTTGCGTAGTTAGGAGGAGCACGCGGAGCATTTGAGGGTTGTGTTGCAGAGATTGAGGGAGGAGAAGCTTTATGCAAAGTTCTCCAGGTATGAGTTTTGGCTCAGTTCAGTGGCATTCTTGGGACACGTGGTGTCCAGTGAGGGGATTCAGGTTGATCCAAAGAAGATAGAGGCGGTGCAGAGTTGGCTCAGACCATCCTCAGCTATTGAGATTCGTAGTTTTCTTGGTTTGGCAGGCTATTATCGCCGGTTTGTTCAGGGATTCTCATCTATCGCATCGCCCTTGACCATGTTAACTCAGAAAGGTGCTTCATTTGTATGGTCGGACGAGTGTGAGGAGAGCTTTCAGAAGCTCAAGACAGCTTTGACCACAGCTCCAGTGTTGGTTTTGCCATCAGCTTCAAGTTGATATACAGTGTTGTGATGCTTCGAGAGTAGGGATTGGTTGTGTGTTAATGTAGGAGTTTAGAGTTATTTCATATGCTTCTCGTCAGTTGAAGCCCCACGAGAAGAACTACCCTGTTCATGATTTGGAGTTAGCTGCCATAGTTCACGCACTGAATATTTGGAGGCATTACTTGTATGGCATGTCTTGTGAGGTATTCACTAATCATCACAGTCTTCAGCATTTGTTCAAGCAAAAGGATCTTAATTTGAGACATCGGAGAAGGTTGGAGTTGCTTAAGGATTATGATATCACTATATTGTACCATCCGGGAAAGGCCAATGTGGTGGCCGATGCTTTGAGCCGAAAGGTAGTGAGCATGGGGAGTTTGGCAAAAATTCAAGTTGGGGAGAGACCTCTTGCGGTTGATGTTTAGGCTTTGGCCAATCGGTTCGTGAGGTTAGATATTTCTGAGCCCAATCGGGTGTTGGCTTGTGTAGTTTCTCGGTCTTCTTTATATGATCCCATCAGAGAGCGCCAATATGATGATCCGCATTTGCTTGTCCTTAGGGACAGAGTTCAGCATGATGATGCTAGGGATGTTACCATTGATGATGATGGAGTGTTGAGGATGCAGGGCCGGATTTGTGTGCCCAATGTGGATGGGCTTCTAGAGTTGATATTAGAGGAGGCCCATAGCTCGCGGTATTCCATTTATCAGGGTGCCGCGAAGATGTACCAGGATTTGAGGCAGCACTACTGGTGGCGGAGAATGAAGAAAGATATTGTGGGGTATGTAGCTTGGTGTCTCAATTGTCAGCAAGTGAAATATGAGTATCAGAGACCGGGTGGCTTGCTTCAGCAGATGGTTATTCCTGAGTGGAAGTGGGAGAGGATAGCTATGGATTTTGTTGTTTGACTTCTACGGACCTTGAAGAAGTTCGATGCTATTTAAGTGATTGTGGATAGGCTGACCAAGTCCGCGTACTTCATTCCTATCTGTACTACTTATTCTTCAGAGAGGTTGGCAGAGATATATATTCGGGAGATTGTTCGGTTGCATGGTGTCCTAGTTTCCATCATTTCAGATCGGGGCACTCAGTTTACTTCCCAATTTTGGAAGTCTATTCAGCGAGAGTTGGGTACTGAGGTGCAGTTGAGCACAACTTTTCACCCTTAGACGGACGGACAGTCCGAGCGCATTATTCAGATATTGGAGGATGTGCTACGCGCTTGTGTTATTGATTTCGGAGGGTCATGGGATCTGTTTCTACCGCTCGCCGAGTTTGCTTATAATAATAGCTACCAGTTTGAGACACTAAGTCTCTTTTGAGACACTAAGTCTATTTTAAGAAGGTTTAAGTTGGAAAAGTCAACCGGATGTTGACTTATGTGTTAGAGGGCTCGGATGTGAGTTCCGATGGGTCGGTTAGCTTCGGGAGGTGTTTTGTGACTTAGGAATGCGATTGGAATGTATTTTGGAGGTCCCTAGTAGAATTTGTCTTGAATTGGCTAAGTTGATATTTTGGTTATTTCCGGTTGGTAGGTGACATTTTGATCCGGGGGTCAGAATGGAATTCCGAGAGTTGCAGTAGCTTTGTTATGTCATTTGGGATGTGTGTGCAAAATTTTAGGTCATTCGGACGTTGTTTGGTTGGGTTTTTTATCAAAAGCGTATTTCAGAAGATTTTAGAAAGCTTAGGTTTGAATCCGATGTGTTTTGAGTGATTTAATGTTGTTTGAGGTGTTTTGATGATTGGAACAAGTTTGAATAAGGTTTTAGTATGTGTTGGTGCCTTTGGTTGAGGTCTCGGGGGCCTCGGATGAGTTTCGGGTGGTCAATCGGACCATTTTGGAGTTTGGGAAGTTGCAGAAAAATCTGATCAGGTTTTGCATAGATTACCTCTTCGCGTTCGCGAGAGGAGCCTCGCTTCGCGAAGAAGGAATTGAGGGACGCCAGGAGTTAGCCTTCGCATCGCATTCGCGGAAGGCTGGGGTTCAGTTCATCGCGTTCGCGAGAGGGCACTCGCGATCGCGTAGAGTAGATTGGAGTCTGAGAGGCACAGGTCTTTTTGTTCATCGCGTTCCCGTCAGGGGGTCGCAATCGCGAAGGTGTAGGATGAAGAAGCATCGTATTCGCGAAGGGGAAAAATTGGTCAACTCAAATTTGTGCTCCGCGAATGCGAGAGGTTGACCGCGTTCGCGAAAAAGGGGGAGTCAGACCTAGGCAGAATGTTATAACTCATTTCCTCCGCGAATTTGGGTCTATTTTCACCCATAGTTGATCATTTTGAGAGCTTCTTGGTGGAGATTATAGAGCGATTCAAGGGGAATCGATTGGAGGTAAGATTTTTGAACTTAAAACTCATTTCTATTGTGAAATCTACCTAGAAAATCATGGAACTTAAGCTAAAAATGGAAGAACTAGGGCTTGGAATTTTGGCATTTTGATTTGGGGATTTGGAGGACCAATTGGGGTCGGATTTGAGAACTTTTGGTATGTATAAACTCGTGGGGAGATAGGGAACCCGTTGATGTAAAAATTTCTGAGTTCCGAGAAATGGGCTCGGGGCTCGAGTTTTGCTAATTTCGGGATTTTTGGTACTTTTTGATTGTTTTCGCTAGGGCTTTGTTCCCTTAGCATATTGTGACATATTCGTTCTGATTTTGGACAGATTCGACGCACGTGGAGACCGATTCGAGGGGCAAAGGCGTCGCGAGCTAGAGATTTAGCCGGTTCGAGGAGAGTAATAATTGTAAATGATGCTCTGAGGGTTTGAAACCCCAGATTCGCACATCGTAGTGCTATATTGAGGTGAGACACGCGCTTGACGACGAGCGTGGGGTCATTTACTATTGGGGATTGTGACTCGGTACGTCCCGATTGATGATTTTACCGCGTATTTGATTGAGACTTAATTGTTATCTTCATGACTTGGGCTGCATGCCATATTTGGGCTTCGTGCCAACTATTTGAACCCTTCGGGGATTTTTATTACTATTTCCTCACTGTTTTGACTTATTACTTGAACTCAGTCCTGATAATTTCTATTGTTTTACTATTCAGCCATTCTTTCTCAGATTTTATGACTTAAATGATATTTTAAATGATGTTTGGGCTGAAAACACTGTTTTAGTATTGCTCATGGGGCTTGTGATGATTTTTCGGACTGAGTAAGGCCGAGGGCCTATATTGTGAGGAACACTGATACTGATTTGAGGCCGAGGGCCTGAGTTACATATATGCCACGAGGTGGCTTGATTTATATGAGGCTGAGGGCCTAGATTTGATGCCACGAGGTGGCTTGTGATTGTGCTTGGGTCATAAGGGGCCCCTCCAAGAGTCTGTACACCCCCAGTGAGCGCGGGTACCTATTTGTGATATGAGATTGAGCCCGAGGGGTTGGAACTGTACTGAGATATGGCCCGAGGGGCGGATTTGTGGATACTGAGCCCGAGGGGCAAACTTTTGTCTGTTACTTTACATTATTTATCTGTTTTACCTTTTGAAAGGAGTTTTTACTAGAATTTTTACTTATTTACTGTTTTCAAAAGATGTTTTTACTGCTTCATTATAGAATACTTTGTGCTTCATGTGAATTCTTATCTTCAATCATTATTTTTATTTTTTACTCACTGGGTCGGAGTACTCACATTACTCCCTGCACCGTGTGTGTAGATTTAAGCGTTGTTGATCCGGCTCCGGAGTGTTGATTCGTCCAGTCCAGGCGGTGTTTCAGAGACTACCAGGTACCTGTTGGCGCCCGCAGCCCCGTGCCTCCCTTATCTTATTATTTTCTATGTTCTTCAAACAGTTGTATCAGATACTGTACTTAGTAGACTTGTATCGGGATTCGTCGGGATGGTTTCTGTATTTGTTTACCCGTATTTCCGCTATTTCGTGTTATTAAACCATGTTTAGACTATCATTATGTTATTTGACTATTTAAAATGAGATTTGGTTCAATTGGCTGGCCTTGTCTTCCAAGAGGCGCCATCACGACCGGGTTCGGGGTTAGGGTCGTGACATAATGTTCTATGTTTTTCTGACTTGTAGTGTAGCATTTAGGAGGAAAAATGAGGAGAAGACTTCGGATTCGCAGAGAGATTATCGGAATGGGCATACCAGTTGAGGATGCAAATGTGCGCACAAGGGAGGAATGAAACGGTTCGTGGGATTTGAGACAACATGGTCTCGTGAATCAGGGTCACTCGGGATGAGTGCATATGGAGTGTGCTATGTGTTGAATGGGGTTATTATTATTTCAAAGGCAATCAAGGGTAAATTGGATGAAGATAGATTGGTTAGCCATAGTTGAATTGGCATATTGGTGGTAGAGATCAGTTCCTTTGGCGTGATCAAGTTATGCATGTGATTTGTGACGATACCTGTGAAGCTTGTCGGCCGTCGTAATTGATTTTATTCGGAAGTATTCTAGTGTTATTTCCGGTTTTATGTAGGCGGATCCCGGAAGGGCTATGGTGGCTTAGACCACTACTTGAATATTGCATATTCTATGGTTATGAGAATTCGCCTGTGTGTTGCGATGGTTCTCCTGAAATAAGTTAAGTGAAAAATTTTTATATGATATAGTGTTAATCTATTAGTGGTTCCGGTGTTATGATGAAAATCGTGTTGATGTTTTATACGTCAATACCACACAAGAGGGGGGTGATTTGTGTGGTACCAAATTTTTCTTTCTAGAAAAACCTGGTTCTTCTAGGTGTACTAACTCTACTGTTTGCGGAATAATAAGTACATAAAGTATGGAACACAGAGATTTTTACGTAGAAAACACCTGGCTCAAAAGGTGAAAAACCCACGACCTACTACTCAGTAGGATTTTCCCAAACTTCCACTACAATCACGGAGCCAAAACAGCATTTACAAAACTCTTGTAAACCTAAGGATTAAACTCTAATCCCGTTGTGGCACACAACCTCAACTTTTGTGACACTTCAAGTTAACTCTAACTTGAATACACAAAGTACCTAATACAATTGCTTCTACGAAAGCTGAAAGGTACAAGTTTAAATCACCTACTACAATTGAACTAGAATAAAAGAAAGACACAATGGAATTGGTTCTTCTATCTTGTCCAAGTAGCTTCAGGAATGCGCACTCAAATCTCACATAAATTGCTTGCAAAATTGCCTCGCTCTTTTGCTCTCAATTTAGTTTAACTTCTGGGTTTGTGCAAATCCCTGTAAAATAGAACAATCATTCTTATTTAATGAGTTCGTAATTGGAGTTTGATTGAGACTCAATTGCTGATCTTCCATCGAAGTTGAGTCCTTGAACAACACAACCTCCAACCCTATCCCTTATCCGGATTGTGTTCTCTTCTCATAAGGAGACTTTCTCTCCTTATTCCATATACAACCTTTTCGATCAGTTCAGGAGATATTGCTTCTTGATCAATGGGACTTATCTCCTTCACGTGCATCTCACATGTATAGGTTGACAAACACTGTGCTTCACATGATGGACCTGGTCCATGACTGAGTTCATTTGTCATTCTTCAAAACTTCACCTGTTCTTGGGCCAACAAATTCTCCCTTTTTGATGATGACAAACTCTGTGCTTTTTACTGATCAAAGAACCTGTAAGAACTCAGCTTAACCATCAACACTTAACTTAGAATTTTTTCTTATCATCAAGGGCCAGGTTAATTAGGTTATAAATATCACTTAATTCAGAATAATGAGTAAAGCACAATATCTCTTCCCCCTTTTGCCATCATCGAAAAGTTACATACACAGTGTGAAACCCAGATTTTAATAAGTACATATGGTCATTGGGCAAATGTAAGTGAAAACATTGTGCAATTATCAATAATCAACAAACATATTTAAACTATTAAGATCAGAATCATCATTGAACAAGAGAAAACAACAGTTGTCATTGATAAAGATATGGTTCCACAAACAGTCCACAAAAAGAAAGAAAAACTTCCAAAACATGAGCAAAGAAAATAGAAACATCCCTAATCCGGGTCACTAGGGTTCACTGGGGGTCACTGGGGGTACTAGACTGGTTCAGAAGACAAGTGCTGGGAGACCTAGGGCTTGGAGGAACTAGAGGGTTGAGACTGGAGAAGGTTCAGCATGTTCTGAAACATTCCATCACTCTTCTCATTTTCCTTTGCTAGCTCAGTCCTAAGGTTTATCTCTCTCAGATTCCAACTCAGCCACACGAGCCTTAAGCCTAGCAATTTCATCATCCTTAGTTCCACATTCTTGAACCAAAGCCCTAACCTTGGTGTTGATGGGTGTCCTTAGAGATGAACCAGGTTCAACTGGGATGGCATTGACTGGATAGTCACAAGCCAGTAGGGTCTTAACACCAAAATTCTCCTTGCTTGATGCCATTTCCCATTTCTTCAAAGGCACATTTAGCCTGTCCAGCACAGTAGTCAGTATGAACCCATATGGAGTGGCATGAGCCTTGGAGCCATTGATGACCCTGTCGAGCAATTTGACAATGAAAGCATGCCAGTTGATTTGCATTCCTCTCACCAAGCACTCCATAAGAACCAGGTCCATGTAATTTGCAGTGTGCCTTCTCTCTTGTCTGGGCAAGAGGCACTTGTTGACAAATTCAAACAAGACCTTGTGCTCAGGCCTCATTTCACTTTTCTGCACAAATCTGGCTTCAGGCACATCTCTAGAGTCATAGAACCTCCTAGTGATTTCAAGAGTAGTAGGAAGAGAATCCAGACATGGCCACCTTTGCCTTGTATAGTCATCATACCCTTCAGTAGGTATGTCCAGGATCTCACCCAGCCTGAGTGCATCAAACTTCACTTTGACTCCTTTCACCAGGCTGGTGACTACTCCATCCTTCACAGCAGCATTGGCCATAAATTCAATCAGTTCATTCCTGGCCAGCCTCCCATCCATTTCAAGGACCATGTCCTTCTAACCTTGTGCAGCTAAAGCATCCACTAGTCTCATCATCCCTGGTTCTTCCAGGTCCTTCAACAATCTACCTTTCAGAATTTTTCTTCTGCCAAAGATGGCAAACTTATCCTGCTACTTCTCAGATTCCTCTCCTTCTTCTTCTCCACTCCACTTTTCATCTTCTTCAGTAATTTTCTTTTGCTTGCCTTTCACTGCAGATCTTGTCCTCTTGGCTAATGAGGGTTTAGCAGACACAGGTACAGAAGAAGACTTCTTGGAATAAGACTTGGACTTTTTAGGTGCTGGTGTAGGAACCTCCACTACTGTTCCCTTTCTTGATGGACCAGTTACATCTCCTATTCTTCTGCAACCTCAGAGGACTCTGCAACCTTTCTCTTTCCCTTTTCCATTTTCTTTTTCTTGCTTTCCTCCTGAGCTTTTCGTAGGTCAACTTCACTTTGTCTTACCCTGCTTATTGTGGCTCTTCCCTTAGGCACTGAAGGGGCAGTAGATTTTGGGGATGAAGTCATTCTTTTCTGGGATGGCTTAGGAACAGTTGGGGCCTTTTGTGAGAAAGATTTGCGCTTCTTTGGGTCATAACTTGCCCCAACACTTTTCAGAAGGTCAGCCAGAGTTTCCTCAACAAATGAACCAGGTTCATCTCTTTGTTTGCTTAGATGAACCAGCCCTTCAGCTGCTTCCCCAGAGCCACTTCCCCCTAACTTTATGCCACTTTCTTCTTCAACCCCACATATAGCAGGAACTTCTCCTTTCTCTTTTCCCTTCTCTTCACCACTTGCTCCCTCTCTCTTTTCCTTTTTTTTACCTCCACTCCTACTCGATTCAGCCAACTTTACATCTCTAATAGGTCCAACTAGAACAAACCTATTTTCTATGTTTTCAACCACAGAAGAACTTACCTCAACAGGGGTTTCTTGATTTTCTCAGTGTCAGAAGACCCATGTTCTTCACCTTCACTGGCAGATATAAAGGATTCAGAGTCAGAACTAGAACCAGACTCTTGAACTGGGCTTTCTTTCTTCAGGCTAGCTTTCAATCTCTCATTTAAAACTTTCCTTAGAGCTCCAGATGCTACAGCCAACATTTTCTACCGTCGAAACCTAGGTTTTGGAGATTCACTAGGAGGAGTAGACGAGGATGAATTTGAGGGTGTTGGTGGTGGAGGAGTCTCAGGATGATCTTGTGAGTTAGACATGGTTCTTCGTTTATGGAGGAAATTTGGGAATTTCTGGAGAAGCGATTATAACTGATAAAATATTTTTGACGGTTTTAGAATGATGAAGAAGATAAGAGATATGGCGTGTATTTAAAGGCAATTAGACATTAATGCAGCAAAGATAGCTTTTTCAAGGGTCAATTAAAGTCTAATTAACCTGGAATTCCAGACTTTTAATGATTGTTTGGCTTCCCTAGTTATTAGGATAAAATCACGGTTTTAGAGTTCTAAATGGACGAAACCGGTTCAATGCCTCAACGGATAGAATTTTCTAGGAATTTGGCAAATGTAGGAGTTCTACTCATGATTGAATTGTTAATCTTTCTAATAATGCAAAGTATTGAAGACATACATGAGCTTTCATATGAACTCATACTGATGAACCAGGTTCTTCATATAGAACCCTCTTGAACATGCCTCAAATGTCATAATAGAAAAAACTTTGTAAGAGATCAGTGAGTCATATATACACATGTCACAGGAGTATACTAATTAAAGTATGAAACTGAGTAAGAATTAATCTAGATATTTACAAAGTTAGAACTCCTAACCAATATATTTTTTTTTTATTTTTTTCATTTTTTTTTCATATTTTTCATTGTGCATTCTGAACTGGACCTATTAGGTGATCTTAATCATCCATAATTCCAACATGTTCCGCTTAATGTTTTCTCTAATCGGTGCTTTAGTGAAAATGTCAGCAATTTGCTTATCAGTAGCACAGAATTCTATGGAGATCAGTCCTTTCTCATAGTTATCTCTTAAGAAGTGGTGTCTAACATCTATGTGCTTAGTCCTCTTATGATGAACAGGGTTTTTTGTCATACTTATAGCACTAGTGTTATCATAGAATATTGGAATACAACCAACCTCAATACCAAAATCTACCAGCTGCTGTTTGATCCATAGCAATTGAGCACAACAAGAGGCAGCAGCAACATACTCAGCTTCAGCAGTAGACAGGGCCACCGAGTTTTGCTTTTTGGTAGCACATGACACAAGACATGAACCAAGGAAGTGTGTCATTCCTGAGGTGCTCTTCCTATCCACTAGAAAACGTGCATAATCATCATCAACATATCCTACTAGATTAAAATTGCTACCTTTGGGATACCAAAGACATAGATCATTGGTGCCTTTCAAGTATCTTAGTATCTTTTTGACAGTAGTTAGGTGAGACTCTTTAGGATTTTCCTGAAAGCGAGCACACAGCCCTACACTAAAAATAATGTCAGGTCTGCTAGCTGTACGATACAGAAGTGAATAAATCATACCCCTATACAACTTTTGATCAACTGATGAACCAGGTTCATCAACATCTAATTTAGTAGTAGTTGCAATGGGTGTGTCTATTTCTTTTGATTCTTCCATTTTAAACTTTTTGATTAGCTCCTTTGCGTACTTCTGCTTATGGATCATGGTTCCATTTGGACTCTGTTTGATTTGTAAGCCTAAGAAGAAGTTAAGCTCACCCATCATGCTCATTTCAAACTCACTCCCCATTAATTTTGCAAAGTCCTTACTTAGCTTATCAGTAGTTGCACCAAAGATTATGTCATCGACATATATTAGTACAACAAGGAGATCCTTACCTTTTTCCCTTATGAATAAGGTACTATCAATTTTACCCCTTTTTGTAACCATGTTCCAGCAGGAATTTGGACAATCTTTCATACCATGCTCTTGGGGCCTGCTTGAGTCCATGAAGAGCCTTGTCTAACTTGTACACATGCTCAGGGCATTCCTTGCTCTCAAATCCTGGAGGTTGTTTTACAAACACTTTTTCTTTCAGGTAGCCATTCAGGAAGGCACTTTTGACATCCATTTGATGAAGAGTGAATTCCATGTGTGCTGCAAAGGCTATGAGGAGTCTGATTGCCTCTAGTCTTGCAACTGGAGCAAAAGTATCATCATAGTGTATGCCCTCCTCTTGGCTGTAACCTTGGACCAACAGTCTTGCCTTGTTTCTTGTAACTGTTCCATCTTCATCAAGTTTGTTTTTGAAGACCCACTTTGTACCAATGACTAATTTGTCCTTTGGTCTTGCAACTAGATGCCAAACTTGAATTGTCTCAAACTGATTGAGTTCATCTTGCATAGCAATCACCCAATCTGCATCTTGCAAAGCCTTAACAACATTCTTAGGTTCAATAAGAGACAAAAAGGCATCAAAAGCACACAAATTCTTTAATTGTGATCTAGTTTTAACTCCAGATGTTCGATGAGTGATAATGTTCTCAATGGGATGAGAACTTTGATACTTGTGAGGTTTCACAACCAACTGGGTTCTGCTAGATGTTTCTCCTATGTTCTTTTGCTGAGGAACAGGGTCACGAACAGGTTCCTTTAAAGGATTTATTTCAATTCCTCTTTCATTAGTTCCCCCTGTCAGGTTGCCCTGGATGGAAGAACCTGTTCTATCACCTGTTCCTTCTGTTAGTACCACTTTGACTTGAGCTGAGGCTTCAGTCAAATCTTTTACCAATCCAATGGCTTCATCTTCATGTTCCTGTCTCTCAAAAAGAATATTAGTTTCATCAAATACTACATGTACACTTTTTTTTACACACAAAGTTCTTTTATTAAAACTTTATATGCTTTGCTGTGTGAAGAATATCCCAAGAATACTTCCTCATCACTTCTGGGATCAAACTTACCTAGGGAGTCCTTTCCATTATTGTGCACATAGCACTTACAACCAAATGCCCTAAGATGGGATATGTTTGGTGTTCTCCCTTTAAGTAACTCATAGGGAGTCTTCTCTACAAGAGTTCTAGTCATGCATCTATTGATTATGTAACATGCAGTGTTAATAGCCTCTGCCCAAAAGCAATAAGGCAGTTTGCTAGAGAGCAGCATGGTCCTAGCCATGTCCTCACGAGTCCTATTCGTTCTTTCAACTACTCCATTTTGTTGAGGAGTCCTAGGGGCATAGAAATTATGATCTATACCATTTTCATCACAGAATTCAGCAAACTTGGAGTTTTCAAATTCAATTCCATGATCAGACCTAATGGATGCAAGTTGATTTCCTAATTGTTTCTGAGTTTTTCTAACAAATGCAGTAAACATGTCAAATGCTTTATATTTAGAAGTTAGAAATAGAACCCAGGTAAATCTAGAATAATCATCAACAAGCACCATTACATATTTCTTTCCACCTCTGCTCATGGTTCTCATTGGACCACAGAGATCCATATGGACCAGTTCCAATGACTTGGTTGTGCTTACCATTTTCTTGCTTTTGAAGGATGATCTTACCTGCTTCCCACTTGCACATGCCTCACAAACTTTGTCTCCCTTGAACTTGATGTTGGGTAACCCTATTACCAAGTCCTTAGAGACTAACCTGTTTAGTTGATTCAGACTGGCATGACCAAGTCTTTTGTGCCACATGAGGGTATCAGTAACCAACACACTTAGGCAAGTGAGTTTATTTTCTGAGAGAGTAGACAAATCTACAATGTAAATATTGTTAACTCTCTTTCCCCGCAAAACAATCTTGTCAGTGGTAAGATTAATCACAAAGAATTTAGTAGAGGTGAATGCTACAAGGTTACCTCTGTCACACAGTTGTGACACACTGATCAGGCTATATTTTAAGCCATCTATCAAGTAGACATTCTCAATAGAGTGAGAGTCTGTCTTACCTACCTTTCCAACCCCAATGATCTCACCTTTCTTTCCATTATCAAAGGAGACATTACCTCCTTTTAAGTCCTCAAGTGAAAGGAACTGGTCCTTGCTCCCAGTCATATGTTTTGAGCAGCCACTATCCATATACCATATTTGGCTACTTCTTTTCACCCTGACATGCAAAAAGAAATCAGGGGTTAGTCTTAGGAACCCAAACTAGTTTGGGTCCCTTTCGATAGGCAAAAGGATGAATCAAATTCCTTCTTGCCCACCCAGGCAACTTACTTTTCTCTTGAACAAAGGCTTTGTTCTTTTGACTGGCCTTTTCTTTTGCATTACATTCATTTTTGTAATGGCCAGTCTTGCCACTGTGTGTGCAGATTTTATTCTCGGGAAGTGTGAGGTACTTGCTTTTAGGGTCCCACTTTGGTGCTTGAGTCCCATAGCTAAGTCCTCTTTTGTTCCTACTGTGATGCTCTTGCAACCAAGAAAGTGCATCAGAAGCGTTGTTCCATTTGCAAGTTCTGTCTAGTTCATGTTTCACTTTTCCTAGATCTTCTTTTAGGACTTTAATCAATTCATCCTTCTTATACAAATCATACTTCATTTTTCCTAAGTTTTCCTCTAGAGTGAGATATGTGTGATCAGTTTTCTTCTTTCCTGTTCCTAGTTTCAGTTTTAAATTTTCAGACCTAAGTTCTAGGACACTGGTGTCAAGTTCAAGAACCTGGCTCTTCAACTCAGCATTTTTGCTATCACTCTTATTAGCCCTAGACTCTAGACTTTTGCATTTTGATTTTAGGATTACACATTCCCTAGACAGATCTTCCTTCTCATTGTTAATTATCTCAGACTCATCAATGAAGTCTAGTAATAGCTCAGCCATCCTTTCCTTAGACAGAAATTTAATCTTGTCTTTGAGATGAAGAACACTTACCTCTTGTTCATCATCTGATTCTCCGATGGCCATAAGGGCCTGTTCATCTCCAGCTTCATCCTCTGAGTCCTCATCTGATGTTTCTCCCCAGGCAGCAGCCATAGCCTTTGTTGATCCTTTGTTCCTTTTTGGTTGGACCTGTTCCTTCTTCTTGTTCCTTTGTTCAGCCCTTTTTTTCCACTCAATTTCCTATTGAGGGTTGTTTTTTATCATGTGATCAGTCTTACCACACTTGTAGCAACCCTCATTGGTCTGTTTCTCAGGAGCCCTTGGTTTGTTGAAGGTTGTACCTCGTGAAGAACCCTTTCCTCTCATCAGGTACTTTTTGAAATCCCTTATGATCATAGCCATTTCACCATCCTCCAGATCTGAACCTTCAGCAATTCTGAGAGCTGGACTTCTTTCCTTCTTGGGTGTATCCATTTTCATGGTTTGCCTTCTCAGTTCATAGGCAGTAAGATTTCCAATTAGTTCATCTAGCTTGAGGGTAGCAATATTCTTAGATTCCTGAATAGCAGTTATTTTGCTTTCCCATGAGATTGGCAGAACTCTTGTCAAGATTTTCTCAACCTTGTCTTCTTCAAGAATAATCCTTCCAAGAGACTTAAGTTCATTTGTCAGTGTAGTAAACCTAGTATACATCTCTTGGATAGTTTCTCCTTCCTTCACGGTAAAATTCTCATATTGAGAGTACAACAATGTTCCTCTGGACCTCATCACTTGAGGTGTTCCTTCATGAGCCACTTGCAAAGTGTCCTAGATTTCCTTAGTAGTGGTAGAGCTTTGGATCCTGCTGTACTCATCTGGACCAAGTCCACACACAAGACATTTCTTGGCCTAAGCATTTTTCTCCCACTTCTTCAGGTCTTCAGCAGTGCAGTCAGCCCTTGTCTTTGGCACATCCACTTGATGACGTCCAAATCCACTACTAAAAAGTAATAGACACGGTCGCATGCAATATAATTTACCCAACTATGAGTCGGGGTCGAATCCCATAGAGAACAATGTGTAGGCAATTAGGAATGTAAGAAAATTATCGCTTATCGCGCAATGCCAAACACTAAGAATTTTGGTTTCGAAAATGTTTTATATCTAAATGCGAAAATGTAAACTAACCTAGAAAGAAAGTAAAATGATCAATGGCTACAAGTATGGTTGCATCGGGAATTACACTCAAGTAACTATCCATTGTATTTCACGATTTTACAAATATGAGCGAGTTTATGTTAATTAGCCACGGACAATAATTCTTAATTAGCTTCTTCCGAAGACTAACAAGATTTCCTAATTGAATTATCCCTAAAACAATTAGAAGATTAAGCACACCCGGAATGGCTACAAGTAGTTCAATCCTATCCCTAGGTAGAATCTATAAAATGAGGGTTAACGCCTCATGTTCTTGTTGATTAATCTTTCCCAACCCCAAATTATCTTTTCCAAAATTAATTCGGAGTTAATAGGCGAGTCCTAGGGTTAGCTAATTCCTTTGGAAACATTAAAGAACAAGAGTAATTAAAGTAACAACAACTCACTTCATAAATACATAAAAATCATTCAATACATAAGCACAACAAGGTATTTAATTCACACTTTAAACAAGAATATTTCCATAAACAAGATTCAAGTGTTGAATAAAATACTACACACTTAGATATACAATACAAAGCAAGGAAATAAAGAAAGCAACATAAATGGGTAAGAAATTCTCAACCAAAAGCTTCAATCTTCAAGACCAAAGTGTGTGTGCAAAGCCCTAGCTTCCAAAACTTGTTCTCTCTATCCCTCAGAACTGAAAATAAGCCAAAGATATGCCAAAGATTCTTTACAAATGAGCCTAGTCGGGTATTAAATGGTTTAGGGATCAAAAACATGAAATTCCATTTCCGCCCAGATTTTGCCCAGATTTACTTCACCGCGGTCGCGTGAAACACACTGCGATCGCGTAGAGACACGTTCTGTCCTTCTGTGATCGCGTTCCATAGAGTGCGATCGCGTAAAGTCAACTGCTGAAACACTGCGATCGCAGACCAACATTGGCGATCGCGTAGAGCATTCCTTCGCTGTGACCAATTCCTTCAATGCGATCGCGTAAAAGGCACTGCGATCGCGATGTAAGTTTTTCCAACCTTCTGCAATCGCGTTCCAATCCTTGCGATCGCGAAGAGTATCACGCACCAGTCAATTTTCAGCATTTTGGCACGTTTTGACTTGATTTCTTCCATTTCTTCTCCAAATCACATGACACCTGAAAATTGCCAATAAACCTCAGAAAATGTCCCAATTTCCTACAAAAATTATGCAAAAGTTTAAATATTAAGAGGAGATAAGTTGGTAATATACCCACTTATCAAACCCCCAAACTTCAACTATTGCTTGTCCTCAAGCAATTCAAAAACTAAGAACATCCTTCATTCAAATCATCATTTACGCTCAATGGCAAACCAAATATCATTCCAAGTCAAAAAGGGCCACTTTAAGCACAATTTAGTAACTTCGGTTGGTACCAACAATTAATCTAAGGCATATGAATCACCAACTTTTCACACATATTTTTTTTTTCTTTTCAATCAAGTGCTCAACACTAAATTAATTAAAGTAGCAACCAAGTCATGACACTAAAGATTCAAAATTTGCCTCTCCATCACATTTGTTTTCCTTCGCTCATTCCTCCCAATTGAAAATGGGATTAAATTCACAACTCGAGTTTCATGTGCCCTCACACTTTAAGAGAGAATCCCAAACTCACAAATTTCAATTCAAGACATCAATGGGATGACAAAAGGAAAGAATCAACTCTCTCTCTCTCAAAGATATTCAAATGCACACAAGTAGTACCATAGGCTTGCCCTTCATGTATTTCTCCACTAATGTAGACATACTTGGTTCAAAATCAATTAGGACTTAAAGAATTGTGGCTTAGGCTTTTGGTTAAGGTAGGGCACAATTTGGTATGAGTGACTCAAAACCTCCCTAAGCACTACACTTGTTTCACAATTAAAGTCCACTTCCTTCAAGAATTTTTTTCACCATTTCTTCTCTTTATTTTTTTGTATCACCTAGTCTCCCACTTATTCAACCTTTCTCTTCTTTTTTTTTACAACACTTTTCACTTTCTGAGAAGCCTCCATATCACAACTTTTCCAACCTCCACCCCCAAACTTAGGCTTTTAGACTATTTTTCATACTTCACATTACTTAGGGAGGTACGGTGCCACAAGAGTGGCTTGTAACCTGGTTGCCAAAGAAAAAGTTAGAAGGCTCAAAAGGGTTGACTTAGGGAAAATATGCACGGGGAAGGAATTTTAGGCACAATAGTGGTACAAGGAAGGCCTAATATTATTTTTCAAACCAAGTTAATCTAGGATTTCGCCTTGAAGCACATTCCAGGCAAGTTCTAGACTACAAATGATGCAAAAGAACTTTCACAATTAAAGCTCACCACACATGGCACATGAAAACTCAAATGGAATACAAATCCAAAATCCAATTGAAACCAGTGAATCTCAAGGAAATCACAAAAATGTAGCCTAAGAAACTATTTAGTGAATCAAAGAGCCAAGATTAGAATCTAAAAGTCATAACAAGGAGCCTTACTTTAATCATTCAATTTCACCATATTTTTATTTTTTTTATTTTTTTTTTTGAATCAAAAGCTTCATATGCCAAATTTTAAATTATATTGGTACCAAACAAGTCACACGTTGGCTTATGGGCACAAGATTACACCCCAAAAACTAATTTATTCACAACTAGCTACTAAACTAACTACTAAAAAAATAATATTTACTTTCTAAAAAAAACAAAAGACTAATCCCTTAAGAAAGGTGTCACGCCATCAATCATAGGGAAAAGTCACCCGGTTCAACACAACTAAATTCCTTGGAAAAGAATCGTGGTAAAAAGAAAAACCAAGGAATTACCTTAATACTATTATACTAAAAAAAAATTACCAAAAATTTAAACACAAATAAACAACAAGAACAATAGAAACTAACAAATATTTACTAATAAACAAACAATATTACCAATCTACACAAGTTCACAACAATTTCACAACCACCCAATAACAACCACTTCATGTTCTACAAAACTACAACTACAAATTCCACACATAATCATCATATAGGAGCCACCCCCAACCGAAAATATTGCATTGTCCCCAATGCAATTATACAAATCAAGCCAAAATGAAAGAGGTGCTCCCTGAATGGTATCACTCGTCACTGGAGGTACCAGGAGCTTCAAGCTCAAAGTCATCATCCTCAGCCTCGTCTGAGCCACAGTACTTCCACAAAGTGTTCATCATCTTTTTGAGGAACTTGCTTTTCTTCTTCTCATGTTCCCTTTGCTTCCGCTGTCTTCTTTCAATTTTCAGCTTGGACTTGATGGCATGTTGCTCCTTAGCAAGGTCGGACAAGGTGGGAAGCTTTCCTGGGCCAGCTGGACCTGCATAGGTGCTCTCTCCGGAAGGTCCAGAAGGAAGACTAGCTATAAGCTGGCGTATCTGTGTATCCATGCCATAAACCTGCCTAGAGATATACCTGAGAGTGAGAGGTCCCTGCTAAGTGGGGTGATAGTTGTGGAAGTTCCGGTGGCATCTGCAGGAGAGTCAGGTATCTCCGTGATGTTGTCTGTGAACTGGCCAAAGCTGGGAGATGCTACATCAATCTTTCTTTTCTTCGATGCAACTCCTGCTCCCTTTCTCAGCAATGGGTGGATGAGCTTCTCTGGGATCTTTTCCTTTTCTGTACGCTTGGGCATTACCCCGGCCTCATAGCATAACTGGGTGATCAGGGATGGGAAGAATAAGCTCTTGGTTCGTTCTGCCACCACCTCAGCTATCTCATCGGCAATGAGTTGCCCCACGTTCATCGGTATACCCTCCAAGATAGCACAAATCACTCTTGCCTTCTCAATTGTCACCTCTGTCTCATTTTTTGAAGGCATGATGCGAGCACAGATAATGGAGAGCCAAGTCATGGCCTCCGCAGTGAATTCTGAAGACTCGATCCTGGTGTGATTCTTTATCCATTTCGGCACCTGTCCACCATGCAAGTGACTGATGAACCACTGGGTACCCAACTCTTGAGCTCTCTCCCTGTACACCTGGTTGTTGACATTTGCGAGATTGTAATGCACATTGATCCGCTCTGGACTGAAACGGACTTCTCTGCCTCTGACAGTAGCCACCAACTTATTATTGAAGTCTGTCTCTACAGCATTGGCATAGAACTCTCTAACGACTTCATGGTTGGCTGGCCTGGGCTCTTCTGCAAAGCAAATCCATCCACTTGTGAGTAATCTCCCATGGAACTTGGGCCATCGTTCCTCAAGGTCGGCCAGGAGGATGCCTCTTTCCCTAATCATGCTTTTGGAGAGTTGTTTGTCATAACGTTGAGAGCATCTAAGGGATGAGAATGTGTCAGCATCATAATAATCCTCTGCGGCAGCTTGTGCGGCATATTGTTGCACATTTTCATTTGTTGCCGAATCCATTTTTTAGCCCAAAGTACCTACAAAGAAAGTATATCTGTCAAACAACCATATGGGCACTTACAGCATTGAATTTAGAGGTAATTAGGCCAAAGAAACAAATTAAAAAGCTCTCGGAATAGAATTTGCGAAGTTACTGGTTTGTTGCCTGGGCTTTATTGAACCGCGATCGCAAACATGCTAACGCGATCGCGAAGAAGGAAGGCAGTAAATACTGCGATCGCAGACCTATCAACGCGATCGCGAAGAAGAAGGTGTGGCCTTCAGCTGAACTTGTGCAACGCGATCGCAAAAGAGTATACGCGATCGCGGTGGGCTTTTTAGACCTTCAGCAGGAATAGACCTACGCGATCGCAGAAATGGACATCGCAATCGCGATAGTCTTCTTCCTCGCCCAGTACCAGTTCACTTGGGCATTTCATTGAACAAGTGGTGTGCTCATTTTTGTCAGCCACTTCAAACCACCATAGCATGAATTTTTACCCCAATATTGCATACATCTTCACTCCAACTCTCAACCAAACTCACACAGTAAGCAAGCACACAAAATGACACCAAAAATGGTCTTTTACACAGTAAACAAAACTTCAAGCCCTAAAATTTTAAAATAAGGCTGCCCATCCTCTAATTCACCATAATAATTGAAATTAGACTTAGCATGGAGGTGGGAAGTTACATACCTGGAAGATAATGAAGGATTGATGCAATGGAATTGAAGCTTACTTGATTTTTGGAACTGTTTTCGGGGGTTAAGGGAGCAGGGGAGTTTTGTTCTTTGTTTGGGTGAAAATTTGGGCGAGTTATTAACCTTCAGTGGTTTTGAACCTTAGAAACTTACCATACATCGCGATTGCGTAGAAGTTACTGTGTTCGCGTAGAACAATATTACCAAGAAGTCTGCGATCGCGTGGGAGACACTGCGATCGCGTAGAGACAGAAAATTCTAATACACTGCGAATGCGTGAGCAATCCTGCGATCGCGATTCTTTGCATTTTTCTGCAATTTTTTGTAGCTACTGGTTTGTGGCTGCTCGGTCACCCCGACCTGCTCAAATCAACTCCAAAAAATCTAAAACTTGGCACATTGGTTAGAAAAAATATAATAAGCTATTCTAAAAAAAGAAAATTTCAAAAACGACTAAAAATTTTGAAAAACGATGGGTTGCCTCCCAACAAGCGCCGCATTTAACGTCGTGGCACGATGCAAATAACTTTACCACTTTTCTCGCCACTTGGAGGATATGAACTGGGCACCTAGATTGGAATCAAGCTTGTGACCACGAGTGATGGGGGGTGGTAAGTTGATGATCGAGCCAATGCTTAAATTCTTCATTTTGCACTTCTTGGCTCTCATGTGAGGAATGTCATTTTGCTTTCTTGCTTCCTCAAACTGTAAAATGTATGATTGTTGTCTTTCCTCCTTGCAATCCCTTATTGACTCGTGTAGTTCAATTTCCATATCACCACACAATTCCAATGTTGAAAAATGCTTGGAATGTGACTTCAAACCTTCACTTTGCAATTTTTCTTGGATTTTGACATCCTCTTTTTCCCCCGAACTAGAGTCAATCTCAACCAAATGTTACCGGTTGACTCTAATTCCATTTTTTTTTCGGCATCATAAACACTCATGGAATCGGTTGGCGGATGTTCAATTCTCGAACCCTCATAGTAAAGCTTACTTTCTTCCTCGGAATTGGACTCTTCTTGGCTTCCTTCCACACTCTCAAGTTGGTGGGCATAGTGAGCCTCAACCAATATTTTCATTTGCTCTTCCAAAGTGTGGATATGTTCACCATTGTAAGCCAAGCTTTGTTTCAAGTTTTCGAGTGCAAAGTTGTGCTTCTCCTCATTTTCAAGAATGGTCTCCAACATGAGCATCATTTTCTCATTGTGAGCATTTGAGAGTTCTTCTTGGTTTTGATCAAGTGCCAAGGAAGGATTTTCAACTTCAATCTCCAAGGAAGGTTCTTGGCTATCATTCACTTCCGAGGTTTTTGGAACCCTTAAGGCTTCGATCATTTCATCCATTTGTGAGTGCAACCTTGCAAGTGCCAAGTCATTTTGGAGACTATTCTCCAAAAGCTCCTCCAAGGCACTTTGTTCTTTGTCTCCTCCTTCAAGTAGGCACTCCAACATAAGCTCGAACTCTCCACTTTGGCCATTCTCAACTTCTTCCACTTCCATAGCCCTATAATTCTCATCAAAACAAGTAGAATCATCATAGCGGGGGTTTGGGGAAGGGAAGGACAAATAATCACAATCATCCCAATGACCATTTTGGCAACCACACTTATCACAAATACTCCACTCATGGGTTTGAGATTGTGTGCACAATCCACCCCCGGGAGAATTTAAACAATTTTGCCACGAGTGTGGTCCTCCACAATAAGGACAAGGGTCATCAAAGTATGAACAACTACCATCCGACTAATTTTCATTATATGATGCCATTTTTCAAAAATATGAAAATAAACAAGAAACAAACAAGAAAAATAGACCAAGGTAAGAAAATTTAATTACAAAAATATTCACAAATTTGAACCAAAGCACTTTCGCTTATTTCTCAAACAACCTAAATTATGCCAAATTGTTCCCCTGCAACTGCGCCAATTTTGATGACGTCCAAATCCACTACTAAAAAGTAATAGACACGGTCGCATGTAATATAATTTACCCAACTATGAGTCGGGGTCGAATCCCACAAAGAACAATGTGTAGGCGATTAGGAATGTAAGAAAATTATCGCTTATCGCGCAATGCCAGACACTAAGAATTTTGGTTTTGAAAATATATATATCTAAATGTGGAAATGTAAATTAACCTAGAAAGCAAGTAAAATGATCAATGGCTACAAGTATGGTTGCATCGGAAATTACACTCAAGTAACGATCCAATGTATTTCACGATTTTACAAATATGAGCGAGTTTATGTTAATTAGCCACGGATAATAATTCTTAATTAGCTTCTTCGGAAGACTAACAAGACTTCCTAATTGAATAATCCCTAAAACAATTAAGAGTTTAAGCACACCCGGAATGGCTACAAGTAGTTCAATCCTATCCCTAGGTAGAATCTATAAAATGAGGGTTAACACCTCAAGTTCTTGTTAATTAATCTTTTCCAACCCCAAATTATCTTTTCCAAAATTAATTCGGAGTTAATGGGCGAGTCCAAGGGTTAGCTAATCCCTTTGGAAACATTAAAGAACAAGAATAATTAAAGTAACAACAACTCACTTCATAAATACATAAAAATCATTCAATACATAAGCACAACAAGGTATTTAATTCACACTTTAAACAAGAATATTTCCATAAACAAGATTCAAGTGTTAAATAAAATACTACACACTTAGATATAAAATACAAAGCAAGGAAATGAAGAAAGCTACATAAATGGGTAAGTAATTCTCAACCAAAAGCTTCAATCTTCAAGACCAAAGTGTGTGTGCAAAGCCCTAGCTTCCAAAACTTGTTCTCTCTAGCCCTCAGAACTGAAAATAAGCCAAAGATATGCCAAAGATTCTTTACAAATGAGCCTAGTCGGGTATTAAATGGTTTGGGGATCAAAAATATGAAATTCCATTTCTGCCCAGATTTCGCCCAGATTTACTTCACCGCGATCGCGTGAAACACACTGCGATCACGTAGAGACACGTTCTGTCCTTCTGCGATCGCGTTCCATACAGTGCGATCGCATAAAGTCAACTGCTGAAACACTGCGATCGCAGACCAACATTGGCAATCGCGTAGAGCATTCCTTCACTGTGACCAATTCCTTCAATACGATCGCGTAAAAGGCACTGCGATCGCGATGTAAGTTTTTCCAGCCTTCTGCGATCGCGAAGAGTATCAGGCACCAGTCAATTTTCAGCATTTTGACACATTATGACTTGATTTCTTCCATTTCTTCTCCAAATCACATGACACCTGAAAATTGCCAATAAACCTCAGAAAATGTCCCAGTTTCCTACCAAAATTATGCAAAAGTTTAAATATTAAGAGGAGATAAGTTGGTAAAATACCCTCTTATCACCACTCCTTCATCATTCTTCTTTGTAGTTGCTAGAGGACCATCAGTGATTATGTCCCAGAGTTCATAATCTTCTCCTATGATGTGATCTCTCATCATGTTCTTCCACCAAGAATAGTACTGTCCATTGAAGAGTGGAGGCCTAGCAGTGGATTTCCCTTCCTAGTTCCCAGGTAGTGCACTCATGTTTATCTTTTCCTAAGGTGTTAGCCTCTTCAAGGATAATCCGCTCTGATACCAATTGATGTTTTATACGTCAATACCACACAAGAGGGGGCTGATTTGTGTGGTACCCAATTTTTTGCTATAGAGGAACCTGGTTCTTCTAGGTGTACTAACTCTACTGTTTGTGGAATAATAAGTACATAAATTAAGGAACATAGAGATTTTTACGTGGAAAACACCTGGCACAAAAGGTGAAAAAACCACGACCTACTACTTAGTAGGATTTCCCCAAACTTCCACTAAAACTACTGAGCCAAAACAGCATTTATAAAACTCTTTTAAACCTAAGGATTAAACTCTAATCTCGTTGTGGCACATAGCCTCAACTGTTGCGACAACTTCAAGTTAACTCTAACTTGAATACTCAAAGTACCTAATACAATTGCTTCTATGAAAGCTGAAAGGTACAAGTTTAAATCACCTACTACAATTGAACTAGAATAAAAGAAAGACATAATGAAATTGGTTCTTCTATCTTGTCCAAGTAACTTCAGGAATGCACACTCAAATATTACATAAATTTCTTGCAAAATTGCCTTGCTCTTTTGCTCTCAATTTAGTTTAACTTTTGCATTTGTGCAAATCCCTGTAAAAGATAACAATCACTAATATTTAATGAGTTCGTAATTGGAGTTTGATTGAGACTCAATTGCTGATCTTCCATCGAAGTTGAGTCCTTGAACAACATAACCTCAAACCATATCCTTTATCCGGATTGTGTTCTCTTCTCATAAGGAGACTTCCTCTCCTTATTCCATACGTAACCTTTTCGATCAGTTCAGGAGATATTGTTGCTTGATCAATGGGACTTATCTCCTTCACGTGCATCTCACATGTATAGGTTGACAAACACTGTGCTTCACATGATGGACCTGGTCCATTACTGAGTTCATTTGTCATCTTCAAAACTTTACCTGTTCTTGGGCCAATACGTGTTCTGTTGTATATTGGCATGATGGGTGCAGTGAGTGGCATGGAAGTTGAACTGAAGGTCAAGGTTGCAGTTCGGTATTGACAAGGATGTCACGAGCTCGGATGAGCAGGAAATGAGTTTTGACATTTAAAGTAAGTTGGTATTGTCTTCAGCATCACTTAAGATCGGTGTTGTGTGAAAAAGGCTTTGTACCCTAGTTAAGGATTCTTGATCGCTTTTCAGGTTTAGTGCGGCCAGTGGTTTGGTTGTACAGACATGTTATCTGTTACGGAAGGTTGTGGGAGCGTGCCCCACGGGAAGGTTGTATAAGTGTGGCATGTAGTTACTTGATTGATTGAAGAGTTAAACCAAGAATGAAGATTGTGGTGATATCGTTAAATTGAGAATTGATGCCTGGAGGGCGCTGAGTTTATTGGGTTGTGGACTGTGGAGGATTGCTCCAGTTATGATGGTTGTTCTTGTGTGTTATGAGAAAAAGGGAGTTATTATGGACCTTTGAAAGGTTATTAGCTTAGTTTAGTGCGATCAGAATCAGCTTGAGGTCTGTGGATGGATTTAAATATGAATATGGGCTCTATATCAGGCCAGATGTGTCATTTCAGCAATGCACTCCTTATTGAAGCGTAGTCGGGGTGTTATTTCATCGTCCGCTATTTCATGTAATGATATATTATGCCGTCTGAGTTGTGAGATGGCTTGGTGAATTCTTATGTGTTGAGGTTCCGCGTAGAGATGATGTTATATGAGCAGAATGGCTCTTGAGATTCAGATCGTATATCGCACCTCAGTGGTGCTTGAGTTCGTAGCTTATAGCTATATGTCTCCCCCGGGATGGTATTATCCACTTAGCGTGCTTGTGACCTACATTCGGTATTTTGTTATAATGAGCAACCTAGCTCAGTGTGTATCTCCTTATGTGAATTTTATGGGTGGATCGGATGGCAAGCCGCCATGGGTATGTTGTTTGGATCGGTTTATGCGTCGCAATAGTGTGATGTTGAGTACAAATTCCTATATCTATTTTTATGTGTTTTGTTTCCTATATTTCCGAGGAAAACTCATATTAGCTGTGTGCCCGCGTTACATGTATAATTCACGAGCAGGGTGTTTGTTTAATTATGTTGACCGCGTCGCATGTATGATTTCCGAGCGGGGTAATTGGATTTCCTTTTCAGAGTTCATTTTCCTTTTGTATCGCATTCGAGGTTGTAGCCCATTGGCACATTATGGCATCATATGAGACTTTTGGTCTCGTCTGGGTGGCTTATTGCCTGAGCAGTTCATACTGGGTGAGGCGAGATCATTGAATTTAGGATTAGAACAATATGATTATACGAAGTATATTAAGGAGCAAGGACAATTATTTGGTTCAGAATGAGGTGATGGTTCTTGTCAGGAGTATAGACCAAATGAATTGCTGATTCGACAGTTGGTTATGAATTTCTACACATCTCTTCTCCCGTGGAAGTATTGTAAGAAGTTGGAACAAGACTTATGTATATAATGAGGTGCATTGTGAGCAAGATTCGAGGAATGTTGGTTATAATAATCAGAGAATGTTATTAAGGTCATGTGATTGATGTGGTGCATGGTGAGAATTCAGTGAAGGTATGAAGTCATGTTCTGACACCTCCTGTAGTGATTGACACGGTGTTCATATATTGGAAGCAGGCATGGCGGAGAATCTCGGGTGTTGGAATTGGGTTCCAAGCTTAATTGTTTAAGTAAAAGAGAATATCTTATGATTGGATCGGATTATTATGCTCAACTGAGCAGTGGTAGCACGGGCAGGTGCTCAAGGTGTTAAACAGTGATTTCGGACAACTCCGGTGCAATTCTCAGCACGTTCGAGGACGAACGTGTATTTAAGTAGGCGAGAATGCAACGACCCGACAGGTCGTTTTGAGCTCTAGCGTGTCGTTCAGCAGTTTCAGGCCATGAGAAGCTTCATTTCAAGTATTATGACTTGTGCGCACGGCCAGAATTGAATTCCGGGAAGTTCGGACTTGATTTTGAAAGAGAATTCTCATTTCGGAAGCTTAAAGTTGAAAGAATTGACTAATATCTAATTTTTGAGTAAACGACCTCGGAATTGAAATTTGAAGGTTCCAACAGGTTCGTATGATGATTTCGGACATCGGCGTATGTCCGGACCGAGTTTTGGAAGACCCGGGAACATTTCGGCACCTATTGTGGAAGTTAGCATTTTTGGAAGAATTTCATAAGTTTGGGTTGAAGTGCATTTCAGGGTTATCGATGTCCGTTTGGAATTTCGAGTCTTGGAGTAGCTCCGTATGGTGATTCTGGTGTTGGGTGCACAATCGGATGTGAATTTGGAGGTCCGTAGGTCATTTTGGAGTCATTTGGCTAAAGATAGAAATTTGAAGGTTTTTACGAAGTTTAACCGAGAGTTGACTTTTTGATATCGGGGTCATATTCCGATTCCGGAAGTTAGAGTAGGTCCGTAATGTCGAATATGACTTGTGTGCAAAATTTGAGGTCAATCGGACGTGATTTGATAGGTTTAAACACCTATAGTAGAAGTTTGAAATATTAGAGTTAAATAAGCTTGAATTGGAGTGCGATTCATGGTTTTAGCGTTGTTTGATGTGATTTGAGGCTTCGAGCAAGTTCGTGTTATGTTTTTAGACTTGTACGGGTGTTTGGTTTGGAGCCTCGGGGGGCTCGGGTGTGATTCGGGATAGCTTCAGAGTGATTTGCTAAGAAATAGGATTGTCGGTACTAGATGATCGCAATTGCAATGTATTGGTCGCAAATGCTACCTCACATTTGCGAGGTTCTGTTCGCATTTGCGAACCTGGGCGGCTGGGGGGATAGCTCGCATTTGCGACATTTGGGTCGCTTTTGCGAGGCCTGAAGGGTTCGCATTTGCGAAACCCTTATTGCAATTGCGAAGTAGGCCAGTTCAGTCAGGGGTCGATTTGCGATGAAATCTTCACATTTGCGGTCCCCCTGTCGCAAATGCGACATTATAGGGCTGTGTCCAGCTATTAATTTCGAGACTTAGACAATTTAGCTCATTTTCTTCATCCTCTTAGGCGATTTTGGAGCTTTGGAAGAGGGTATTCACCTAGCACTTTGAGGTAACTAATTTCTACACAACATGAGTTAAATACATAGATTATGGGTAGATTAAATTAGGAAAAATCAAGGGTTGTAGATGAAAAACCTAGAATTTGGTAAAAACAAGATTTAACCACGAAATTTGTTAGAAAATGGAGTAAAAATCATATATTCTTGGTCATTAGGTTATGGGTAACAACTTTCTTCAAAAATTTCTGAAATCCGGGCACGTGGGCTCGAGGATGAATTTTAGGAACCTTGCATATAGGGTTGGGGAAATTGTTTTAATAATAGAATATGAACTTTTGAAAATGTATTGAATAGTTCTTACCCTGCTTGAATAGTTTTGGATCGTTCGGCTCCGAATTGGAGGTTTGAGCGCGTTCTTGATCGGAATATAGACTTCGGAGCGAGGTGAGTTTTCTTTCTACCTTGTAATAGGGAATTGTCCCCATAGGTGAAATAATTGGTTATGTGCTTCTATTTGTGGGGGCTACGTACGCACGAGGTGACGAGAGTCCGTGCTTAGCTACTATTATATGTAAGTCCGAGTAGTCTAGGACCCAAAAGCATGCTATACCTGGAATATCTATAATCTTGTTGGCAGTTGAATTGCTTAAATCCTATCGAATTGGTAAATGAATTTCAAAAAGGATTAAACTTCATTTTCTTAAATCGCTAAAAGAGGATTTGGCTTTTATTTGGATAAACATTCCCTGATAAATTCTTAATTGGCTGTTGAGCATGTATTTCTATGTGTACCTGCGTCGCATATATGATTCGCGAGTAGGGTGATTGTTTATTTAAATTTGAGCGCGCCACATGTTTGATTCGTGAGCGGGGTAATAGATGCATCTATGGTTTGCGTCGTTCGACCCACGGTAGTGCACATTTTACATTTATGTTGGATCGGGCTATACGACCTCGGCATGATATGTGCATACTTGTATTGCTTGCCTGAGAATTTTAATTGTTGATAATTGACTTTCCTGGCCAGAGATGAATTGATAAAGATAATAAAAAGTAAATCTTTGGAAATCCTTTATCATTTGAGAAGTTGCTTACCTGCTTTCTGGCTTTATGAGTTAAATTTTGCTTTATGAAATCCATGAATTCCTCACCCTTTGCTATATTGTCATTGGACCACTAGTAAGTGTCAAAGTCGACCTCTCATCTCTACTTCTTCGAGATTAGACGGGATACTCATTGGGTACAGGTTATTTTTCGTACTCATACTACACTTGTTGTGCATTTTTGTTTCACAGGTTCATATATGGCTAGTGGCCTAGTGGCATAGCGGCATGGTTGATATGGAGACTTAGGTGAGCTGCATTTATCGAGACGACCCGCATCCAGCAGAGTCCCCGTCATAGTATTTTACTGTGTTTTTCATTTCTGTCCACTTTGTATTTCGGACAGTTACTGTATTTTATTTCATTCCCTAGTAAATGCTCATGCACTTGTGACACCGGGTTGTGGGATGATTATGGGTATCTTGTATCAACTTCTTAGCATTTATATTTGATTTGAAATGATTATCTTTTACTAGTAAAATTTAAGGAAAATCATAGCTTTAAAATTTATTAAAACGAGAATTTAATCAAGTATTTTGGCTGGCTTGCCTGACAGCTGTGTCCGGCGCCATCACGACCCTTAGTGAAATTTGGGTCATGACAACATGGTATCAGAGCACTAGGTTTCCTTAGGTCTCACGAGTCATGAGCGAGTCTAGTAGAGTCTTGCAGATCGGTACAGAGACGTCTGTACTTATCTTCGAGAGGCTACAGGAATGTTAGGAGCACTTCCCTTCTTGATTCCTCATCGTGCGATTTGATTCCTTGAGGCTTATGCCCCTTGTTTCCTTCCTACTCAATCTTACACGATGCGAACCGTTTGTTATAAATTGAGAATTGAAGATTGTAATGGTACTACCGATAGGGTGCGGGATGTTTCTCACTACATAGTTGATTGGGCTATTTTCGTTGCCTTGTGGAAGGATATCTTGTCATTTCAGTTCAGTAACAGTATTCCTGAGAGCTTTGAGGCTATGCACAGACTGCTATGATTGCATATGATTGGTTATCGCACAGTATTGATATGATAGTAGGATACTTGCCTATATGTTGGGGTAGTGAATGATTTGGAAGGGAGTCCTCTCAGTGCATGATTTTGAGATTCGGTATTTCATTTCCGGCAGAAAAAAGCAATTGGCCTATGAATGTCCAGATTTGGATCGATGGAGTAACGAGACTTGGTGTTTTCAAGTGTGGTGGAATTTTCATCTGCGACGTGGTGTCGTCGTCCTCGATTGAATATGTTACGTTCGCCGGTGTTATGGTTTTCTTCAGTTCGCCTTGGGGCAGGATGTTGTGAAATGATATTGGAGAAGCGGCTGTCAAAGATCGCAGGGTGTGGTGGTTTAGGATTGAATTGGTATTTCTAATGTTGATGGCTTAAAGATAGTAGAGATTTGTGGGTTCAAGTGCTACGAATATAGATTTATTTAAGGCAACAACTGAGTAGCAAAGGATGAGGAATGACATGTGGGGAGTGTCAAGCGATGGTTAAAATTTCTAGAAGGCTAGGTATAAAAAGCAAAGGTCGAGTAGTCGATTAAGGGGGTGAGTTCCGCCAAAATGGGAGAGTGGCGGAGTTGCATATGGGCTTTGTGGTAGGATGACTATGCACCATAAGGAGAGTTTGGAATGATTTGGAAATTTTAGTGATTAGTGATTGGGGTCTACAGAATTAATTTGATGTACGGACTATTATGTAGCAGGAGATTTTATATAACGGAAAGGAGTTGCTTGAAATGAAGAAGGATACAACATAACTTTGAATTAGAAGGATGTTGCCGCACATTTAATTGATGCCCACGAGGGGTGAATGGACTTCTGCAGCTAGAGAGTGAGCTCGGACTTAGGATGGGTTAGTAGTAGTGATTGTACCCTGTGCAGCAGCGTTGGAATATGTCAGCACGTAAATTCCACAGGTGGGTTATCTCCAGTGAGCATATTGGCAGTCGCATGGTTGGCGAAGCTTCTGCAAAGAATTCTATTGGTTATACAGCAAAAAGATCGGTCGTGCAAATGTGGATGATGGTTCATAGTATTAAAAGGGGTTTTACGGAAAGATTTTTAGAAGTTTGGCGGTTGATTGCACAAGGTTATGTCGATGAGAGATAAAGAATCTTGGAGGATTCAAGAGTTGTGTAATAGTGGCTTCAAGCTAAGTGGGAAAGTCTCGCCACCTATGATTGGGTTGTATGTTTAACTACTTGCGAGGTTTCTGGTTATTAGCATACTGATGGGTTATTTTAGCTAAGAAAAAAGAACATAAGTGGTAATTTGAGCAAAGGAATTGTTGAAGGTGTGCTATGGTTGGCCTTATTGGATCATGTTCGAGCTTTGGGAAGATTCAGGATATATGCTTCGTATAGAGGTGATTTGCAAGGGAAGTGATTTAGTCAGGTGTTGTATTGAGATGGGTGTCCATGTGCCAGCAGAGCCTTGGAGTTGATAATATTCGGGACCAAGTTAGAGTGGGTGGCTCTCATCAACGGTCCCAGCGGATTCAGAGGGTAAAGTGTGGTGCCTAATGATTTTGAGCCTATAGGTGCGATTAAGAATCAAGCTTTTGTAGCAGCTTATGAGAGGCCCAGAATGCTCTATGATTTTTTGACTTGTAGTGTAGCATTTGGGAGGAAAACTGAGGAAAAGACGTTGGATTCGCAGAGAGATTATCGGAATGGGCGTACCGGTTGAGGATGCGAATGTGCGCATAAGGGAGGAATGAAACGGTTCATGGGATTTGAGACAGCATGGTCTCATGAATCAGGGTCACTCGGGATGAGAGAGGATGGAGTGTGCTATATGTTGAACAGTGTTATTATTATTTCAAAGGAAATCAAGGGTAAATTGGATGAAGATAGATTGGTTAGCCATAGTTGAATTGGCATATTGGTGGAAGAGATCAGTTCCTTCAGCGTGAGCAAGTTATGCTTGTGATTTGTGATGGCACCTGTGAGGCTTGTCGGCCGCCGTAATTGATTCTATTTGGAAGTATTCTAGTGTTATGTCCTGTTATGTGTAGGCAGATCCCGGAAGGGCTATAGTGGCTTAGACCACTACTTAAAGATTGCATATTCTACGGTTATGAGAATTCGCATGTGTGTTGCGATGGTTCTCCTGAAATGAGTTAAGTGAAAAGCTTTTATATGATGTAGTGTTAATCTATTAGTGGTTCCAGAGTTATGATGAAAATTGTGTTCTCTCGTATATTGGCATGTTGGGTACAGTGAGTGGTATGGAATTTGAAGTTAGGGTCAAGGTTGCAGTTCGGTGTTGACAAGGATGTCACGAGCTCGGATGAGCAGGAAAGGATTTTCAATGTTCAAAGTAAGTTGGTATTGTCTTCAGCGTCACCTGAGATCGGTGTTGTATGAAAAAGGCTTTGCACCCTGGTTAAGGATTCTTGATCGCTTTTCAGGTTTAGTGCGGTCGGTGGTTTGGATGTACAGACCTGTTATCTGTTACGGAAAGTTGTGGGAGCGTGCCGCACGGGAAGGCTGTATAGGTATGGCATGTAGTCACTTGATTGATTGAAGAGTTAAATCAAGTATAAAGATTGTGGTGATGTCGTTAAATTGAGAATTGATGCCTGGAGGGCACTCAATTTATTGGGCTGTGGACTGTGGAGGATTACTCCGGTTATGATGGTTGTTCTTGTGTGTTATGAGAAAAAGGGAGTTATTATGGACCTTTGAGAGGTTATTAGCTTAGTTCCGTGCGATCAGAATCAGCTTGAGGTCTGTGGATGGATTTAAATGTGAATATGGGCTCTATATTAGGGCCAGATGTGTTATTTCAGTAATGAGCTCCTTATGGAAGAGTAGTCGGGGTGTTATTTCGTCGTCCGTTGTTTCATGTAATGATATATTACGCCGTGTGAGTTGTGAGATGGCTTGGTGAATTTCTTATGTGTTGAGGTTCCGCGTAGAGATGATATTATATGAGCAGAATGGCTCTTGAGATTCAGATCGTATATCGTACCTCAGTGGTGCTTGAGTTCGTAGCTTATAGCGCTATATGTCTCCCCAAGGATGGTATTACGCACTTAGTGTGCTTTACCGTCATTCAGTATTTTGTTGTAATGAGCAACCTGGCTCGGTGTGTATCTCCTTATGTGAATTTTATGGGTGATCGGGTGGCATGCCGCCATGGGTATGTTGTTTGGATCAGGTTGCACGCCACAACATTGTGATGTTGAGTACAGATTCCTATATCTGTTTTTATGTGTTTTGTTTCCTATCTTTTTGCGAGAACTCATATTAGCTGTGTGCTTGCGTCGCATGTATGATTCGCGAGTGCGGTGTTTGTTTAATTATGTTGATCGCGTCGCATGTATGATTCATGAGCGGGGTAATTGGATTTCCTTTTCAGAGTTCATTTTCCTTTTGTATCGCGTTCGAGTTGGTAGCCCATTGGCACATTGTGGCATCATATGAGACTTTTGGTCACGTCTGGGTAGCTTATTGCCTTAGCAATTCGTACTAGGTGAGGCGAGATCATTGGATTTAGGATTAGTGCAATCTGATTATATGAAGTATATTAAAGAGCAAGGACCATTATTTGGTTCAGAATGAGGTGATGGTTCTTGTCAGGAGTATAGACCAAATGAATTGTTGATTTGACAGTTGGTTATGAATGTCTACAAATCTCTTCCGCCGTGGCTGTATTGTAAGAAGTTGGAATAAGACTTATGTATATCACGAGGTGCATTGTGAGCATCAAATTCGAGGAATGTCGGTTATTATGATTAGAGAATGTTATTATGGTCCTGTGAATGATATGGTGCACGGTGAGAATTCGGCGAAGGTATGCAGTCATGTTCTGGCACCTCGTGTAGTGATTGACACGGTGGTCATATATTGGAGGCAGTCCTGGCAGAGAATCTCAGGTGTTGGAATCGGGTTCTAAGCTTAATTGTTTGAGTAAAAGAGAATATCTTATGATTAGATCGAATTATTGTGCTCAATTGAGCTGTGGTAGCACGGGTAGGTGCTCAAGGTGTTAAACAGTGATTTCGGACCACTCCGGTGCAGTTCTCAGCACGTTCGAGGACGAACGAATATTTAAGTGGGAGAGAATATAACGACCCGAAAGGTCATTTTGAGCTCTAGCACGTCGTTCAGCAGTTTGAGTCCATGAGAAGCTTCATTTCAGGTATAATGACTTGTGCGCACGGCCGGAATTGAATTCCGGGAAGTTCGGAGTTGATTTGGAAAGAGAATTCTCATTTCGGAAGCTTTAAGTTGAAAGAATTGACAAATATCGGATTTTTGAGTAAACAACCTCAGAATTGGGATTTGAAGGTTCCAACAGGTTCTTATGATGATTTCGGACTTGGGCGTATGTCCGGACCGGGTTTTGGAAGACACGGGAACGTTTCGGCACCTATTGTGGAAGTTAGCATTTTTGTAAGAATTTTATAAGTTTGGGTTGAAGTGCATCTCAGGGTTATCGATGTCCGTTTGGGATTCCGAGTCTGGGAGTAGCTCCGTATGGTGATTCTGGGGTTGGGAGCGCGATCGGAAGTGAATTCGGAGGTCCGTAGGTCATTTTGGAGTCATTTGGCTAAAGATGGAAATTTGAAGGTTTTTGGAAAGTTTGACTGAGAGTTGACTTTTTGATATTGGGGTCGGATTTCGATTCTAGAAGTTAGAGTAGGTCCGTAATGTGGAATATGACTTGTGTGCAAAATTTGAGGTCAAGGGGACGTGATTTGATAGGTTTAAACACCGAAAGTAGAAGTTTGAAATTTTAGAGTTCATTAAGCTAGAATTGGAGTGCCATTCATGGTTTTAGCATTGTTTGATGTGATTTGAGGCTTCGAGCAAGTCCGTGTTATGTTTTTAGACTTTACGGGTGTTTGGTTTGGAGCCCCTGGGGGCTCGGGTGTGATTCAGGATAGCTTCAGAGTGATTTGCTAAGAAATAGGATTGCTGGTACTGGTATGATCGCAATTGCGATGTATTGGTTGCAAATGCTACCTCACATTTGCGAGGCACCGTTCGCATTTGCGAAACTGGGCGGCTGGGGTGATGGCTCGCATTTGCGACATTTGGGTCGCTTTTGCGAGGCCTGAAGGGTTCGCATTTGCGAAACCCTTATCTCATTTTTGACGTAGGCCAGTTCAGTCGGACGTCGCATTTGCGGTCCCCCTGTCGCAAATTCGACATCAGAGTGCTGTGTCCAGCTATTAATTTCGAGACTTAGACCATTTAGCCCATTTTTTTCATCCTCTTAGGCAATTTTTGGATCTTTTGGAAGAGGGTTTTCACCTAGCACTTTGAGGTAAGTAATTTCTACACAACATGAGTTAAATATATAGATTACGGGTAGATTAAATAAGGGAAAATCAAGGGATGTAGATGAAAACCCTAGAATTTGGTAAAAACAAGATTTAACCACGAAATTTGTTAGGAAATGGAGTAAAAATCATATATTCATGGTCCTTAGGTGTCACGACCCAGATTTCCCACCCTCAGGAGTCGTGATGGCGCCTACTAATGGGAGCTAGGCAAGCCAAAATTTAATTGCTTTTTCATTAATAACATAATCCATTTTAACAATTATCGGCAAAACTATAAAAGCAACAGAATTAAATAACAAGTGTAAGTCTTAAATTATTAGAAAACTGAATGGAAATGCGGAAAATTCAACATAAGCCTCTACCCAAGACTGGTGTCACAATACTCACGAACTACTAAGAATACTCAATACAATCGTCTGGAAGAAAAAATAACTTTTTCTCTCGAATACAATGAGATAACAGACTAAAATAAAGGATAGAGGAGACGCCGGGCCTGCGGACGCCTGCAAGGCTACCTCCGTGTCTCGCTTGACTGAAGGCCCGCTCCCACGCTACTGCTGTTGTTGTTCAAAACCTGGATCTGTGCAGAAGAGCACAGAGTGTAGTATCAGCACAACCGACCCCATGTGCTGGTAAGTGCCTAGCCTAACCCCAGCGAAGTAGTGATGAGGCTAGACCAGACTACCACATAAACCTGTGCAATTTCAAATATATACAGCGGAATCGAAATACAAGACAGATAAACAGTATGGGAGGGGGGAAGCATGATGTGGGGAAATAACAATTTCCAAATAAGAGTCGTCCAGTAACGAAGGAAATAACACAACTCAATCATAAGTAATGAAACAGAGATCAACAAGTGCACGGCATCACTCTTCGTGCTTTTACTCTCATACTCACCAAGCAATAACATGTGCACGGCATCACCCTTCGTGCTTTTACTCTTGTTCCTCACATATAATCAATAGGATCGGCACGGAATCGTACATCGTGCGGTAGGGCATCACCCTTCGTGCTTTTAACACTCTTTCCTCATAATAAACAAATAATGCACGGCATCACCCTTCGTGCTTTAACACTCTTCCTCACCCAATAACCCTATGCGATCGCGAGATAATGGATGCGAACGCGATGAAGGAGAAGTCTAAATCTTCGCGATCGCGGAATAGGCATCGCGAACGGGAAGAGGAAATTGCCTGCAACAGCTGAAGCCACAAACCTGCTACATTCCTAAGTTCGAAATCACTCTGAAACACTACCGAGCCCTCGGGGCTCCTAACCAATCACATGCACTAACTCAACAACATCCTACGAACTTAACCCTGCGATCAAATATCCAAAATAACATCAAAACAACGAATCAAACCTCAAAATCAGTAGTTTTTCTTCAAACTTCATAAACTTTCAAATTTAGAGTTTTAAGTCCAAAACACGTCAAACGATGTCCAATTTCAACCAAACTTCACAGAAATATCTTAAACCACATATAAGACCTGTACCGGGCGCCGAAACCAAAATACGGGCCCGATACCAACACGTTCTAACCAATTTTCTTTGTAAATTTCAGAAAAACAATTTTACTCAAAAATTCATTTCTCATGCTTGGGCCCTCGGAATTCGATTCTGGGCATACGCCCAAGTCCCATATTTTCCTACGGACCTTGCGGGACTTTCAAATCACAGGTCCGGGTTCGTTTACCCAAAATGTTGACCGGAGTCAAATTTACTCATTTTAGTATCAGATTTTAGCATTTTTCACATAATTTCATATTTAAACTTTCCGGCTACACGCTGGGACTGCGCACGCAAATCGAGAAAACTATAAATGAGGTTTTCAAGGCCTCGAAAGCACGGAATGGGTAAGAAAATGGGTGATAAAACCTTTGGGTCGTCACATTCTCCACCTTTAAAACAACCGTTCGTCCTCGAACGGACAAAAGGAAGAAGTACCTGAGTCGGGGAAAATATGGGGATAACGGCTCCGCATATCAGACTCGGACTCCCAGGTCGATGCCTCAGGAGGCTAACCTCTCCACTGAACACGAACAAAAGGGAAACACTTGGATCTCAACTGACGAACCTGCCGGTCTAGAATAGCTACCGACTCCTCCTCATAAGACAAGTCCTTGTCCAACTAGACAGTGCTGAAATCTAACACGTGGGCTGGATCGCCGTGATACCTCCGAAGCATGGATACATGAAAAACTGGATGCACAGCTGATAAGCTAGGCGGCAATGCAAGTCTATAAGCCATCTCTCCCACTCGATCAAGAATCTCAAACTGACCAATAAATCTAGGGCTAAGCTTGCCCTTCTTCCCAAATCTCTTCACGCCCTTCATAGGCGACACTCAGAGCAATACCTTCTCACCAACCATGAAAGCTACATCTTGAACCTTACAATCTGCATAACTCTTTTGCCTTGACTGAGCTGAACGAAGCCTATCTTGAATGATCCTGACCTTATCCAAGGCCTCTTAAACCAAGTCCGACAATCGAGCCTCTCCCGGCTCAAACCATCCAATCGGAGACCGACACCGCCTACCATAAAGCCTCATAAGGGGCCATCTGGATGCTCGACTGGTAGCTATTGTTGTAGGCAAACTCCACTAAAGGCAAGAACTGATCCCACGAACCTCCAAAGTTAGTAACACAAGCTCGAAGCATATCCTCTAGAATCTGAATAGTCCGCTCCGACTGACCGTCCATCTAGGGATGAAATGTTGTGCTCGAATTAACCCGTGTGCCCAAATCTCGCTGAACCGCTCTCCAGAAGCGCGAGGTAAGCTGCGTACCCCGATCCGAAATGATAGACACGGGCACACCATAAAGGCGAACAATCTCCCGAATATAGATCTCAGCAAACCTCTCAGAAGAATAGGAGACTGCCACAGGAATGAAATGCGCTGACTTGGTCAGCCTATCAACAATGACCCATATCGCATCGAACTTCTTTCGAGTCAGCGGAAGTCCAGTAACGAAGTCCATAGTGATCCGCTCTTCCATTCGGGAAGCTCAATCTTCTGAAATAAACCACCACCCCTCTGATGCTCGTACTTAACCTGCTGACAATTCAAACAACGAGCCACATATGCCACAATATCCTTCTTCATTCTACGCCACCAATAATGCTGCCGCAAATCCTGATACATCTTCGCGGCGCCCGGATGAATAGAGTACCGGGAACTATGGGCCTCCTCCAATATCAACTCTCGAAGCCCGTCCACATTGGGCACACAAACTCGCCCCTGTAATATCAAGACTCCATCAGCATCTAATGTAACCTGCTTGGCACCTCCTCGCTGCACCGTGTCTCTAAGGACACACAGATGGGGATCATCAAACTACCGATCACGGATACGCTCTAATAATGAAGAACGAGTGACCGTGCAAGCTAACACCCGACTGTGCTCAGAAACGTCCAGCCTCACGAACTGATTGGCTAAAGCGTAAACATCCAAGGCAAGCGGCCTCTGACTAACCGGAATATAAGCAAGACTGCCTATACTGGCTGACTTCCTACTCAAAGCATCGGCCACCATATTGGCCTTCCCCGGGTGATATAAGATGGTGATATCATAATCCTTTAACAACTCCAACCACCTCCTCTGCCTCAAATTCAACTCTTTTTGCTTGAACAAGTACTGAAGACTCTTGTGATTAGTGAACACCTCACATGCCACGCCATACAGATAATGCCTCCAAATCTTCAATGCGTGAGCTATGGCTGCCAATTCTAAATCATGCACTTAATAGTTCTTCTCATGAATCTTCAACTGCCGCGAAGCATGGGCAATGACCTTGCCATCCTGCATCAACACTGCACCAAGCCCAATACGGGAAGCATCACAATAAATTGTGTAAGGCCCTGAACCTGTGGGCAAAACCAACACCGGTGCCGTAGTCAGAGCTGTCTTGAGCTTCTGAAAGCTCGCCTCACACTCCCCCGACCATCTGAACTGGGCACCCTTCTGGGTCAACCTGGTCATTAGGGCTGCAATAGATGAAAACCCCTCCACAAACCGATGATAGTAGCCTGCCAACCCCAAGAAACTCTGAATCTCTGTAGCTGATGCTGGTCTAGGCCAGTTCTTGACTGCCTCAATCTTCTTTGGGTCCACCTAAATACCTTCTGCTGATACAACATGACCCAGAAGTGCAACTGAACTCAGCCAGAACTTGCACTTGGAGAACTTGGCATATAACTGACTATCCTTCAGAATTTGAAGAACCACTCTAAGGTGTTGCTCGTGCTCCTCCTAGCTACGAGAATATATCAATATATCATCAATGAAAACTATCACGAATAAATCCAAATAAGGCCTGAACACTCGGTTCATCAACTCCATAAATGCTGCTGGGGCATTGGTCAACCCAAATGACATGACTAAACACTCATAATGCCCGTACTGAGTGCGGAAAGTTGTCTTAGGGACTTCGGATGCCCTAATCCTCAACTGATGGTAGCTAGATCGCAAGTCAATCTTTGAGAATACCCTGGCACCGTGAAGCTGGTCGAACAAATCATCAATCCTCGGCAGTGGATACTTATTCTTGATCGTTACCTTGTTCAATTGCCGGTAATCTATGCACATCCTCATTGATCCATCCTTCTTCTTGACAAATAACGCCGGCGCGCCCCAAGGCGAAACACTGGGTCTAATGAAACCCTTCTCCAGCAAATCCTCCAACTGGTCCTTTAACTCTTTCAACTCCGGCAGGGCCATACGATATGGCGGGATAGAAATGGGCTGAGTGCTCGGAACCAAATCAATACAAAAATCAATGTCCCTGTCGGGTGGCATACCCGGCAGGTCTGAAGGGAAAACATCAGGAAACTCTCGGACAATAGGTACAGAATCAATAGGAGGGACCTCAGCACTGGAATCACGGACATAAGCCAAATAGGCCAAACACCCCTTCTCGACCACACACCGAGCCTTCACGTACGAAATAACACTATGGGTAGAATGACCTGGAGTACCTTTCCACTGTAAACGAGGCATACCTAGCAAAGCTAAGGTCACAGTCTTGGGATGGCAATCCAAGATAGTGTGATAGGGTGATAACCTGTCCATCCCCAATATGGTATCGAAGTCAACCATATCTAAGAGCAACAAATCTACACGGGTCTCAAGACCCCCAATAACTACAATACAAGAACAATGGACTCGGTCGACCACGATAGAGTCACCCACCGGTGTAGACACATAAACAGGAACACCAAATGCATCACTAGGCATGACCAAGCACGGTGCAAAATAAGATGAAACGTATGAATACGTAGACCCTGGATCAAATAGTACTGAAGCATCTCGATCACAAACCAGAACCGTATCTGTAATGATTGCATCTGAAGCCTCAGCCTCGGGCCTAGCCTGAAGAGCATAACAACAAGGCTGGGCCCCACCACCCTGAACCATATCCCTAGGTCGATCTGCTGCTGGCTGGCCTCCACCTCTAGCGGCCTGAGCTTCACCTCTAGGACCTCTACCTCCACCTCTAGCACCTCTACCCCCGACTCTAGCTGGCTGGGCCAGCCTGGTGCCTGAACCATGGCACGAGAACCCTGGTGCTGAGAACTGCTCGGTGCTCGAGGGCAAAATCTAGCAATATGATCTGTGTCGCCATAAGTGTAACAAGCCCTCGGCTGCTGAGTTTGCTGGCCCGGTCGACCTGAATGACCACCACGAAAACTCTGAAGTGGCAGTGCGCTGATAGGAGCTGGCGGTGCACTGAATGGCTGCTGATCAGAATAGTGTGCATGACGGCTACCCGATGCACCGTGAGAAACCTGGAGAGCTGACTGAAAGGGCCTAGGAGGATGGCCTCTACCATATGAATCTCTACCTCCAGACGAGGTACCACTGAATCTGCTGGAATGACGGGCTCTCTTGTCTTCCACATGACCACCCCCCTGCGATAGTACCATCTCAATCCTCCGGGCCACATTGGCCGCCTCCTGAAAAGTGATACCACTCCCCGTCTCTCTAGCCATCTGGAGACGAATCGGCTGAATGAGTCCATCAATAAACCGTATCACTCTCTCCCTCTCAGTGGGGAGTATAATAAGGGCATGGCAGGCAAAGTCAATAAAGCTGGTCTCATACTAGGTGACCGTCATGGAACCCTGCTGGAGGCGCTCGAACTGCCTCTGATAAGCCTCTCTATGAGTAACGGGGAGAAACTTCTCCAGAAATAGCTGTGTGAACTGCTCCCATGTCAAGGCTGGTGATCCTGCTGGCCTGGCTAAGCAATAACCCCTCCACCAAGTCGTGGCGGATCTGGACAGGCAAAATGTAGCAATTTCAACCCCATTGGTCTCAACGATCCCCATGTTCTGAAGAACCTCATGGCAACTATCCAGGTAATCCTGGGGATCCTCAGTAGATGCACCGCTGAATGTAGATGTGAAAAGCTTGGTGAACCTATCCAGCCTCCACAATGCATTGGCAGACATGGCTGCCCCCTCGCCGGTCTGAGCCACTACGCCCGGCTGAACTGCTACGGCTGGCTGAATCGATGGAACTTGAATCTGGGGAGCTACCTGCTCCGGAGTACGTGTAGCAGGAGTCGGGGCTCCTCCTCCAGCCTGAGAAGTGTCTGGTGCTACAGGAAGTAATCCTGCTCGGGTGACACTCTCTATGAGGCCTACTAATCGGACCAGAGCGTCCTGATGAACTGGGGTAGCAATAAACGCCTCTAGGACCTGAGCTGGGTCCACCAGAACTGCTGGGGCCGGAACCTCCTCGTCAAAATCAACCTGAGGCTCTGCCGCTGGTGCTGCTGCTCGGGGCTGAGCTCTGCCCCTACCTCGGCCTCTAGCATAGCCTCATCCTCGCCCTCTACCCCTAGTGGGAGTTGTCTGGGGCTCGAACGGCTGATTGGTAGATGAGGAAGCGCGTGTTCTCGCCATCTGCGAAAGAACAGAGTAGAAATTCAATTAGCATTGAGAAACCAAATCGCACGACAAGAAAGAACAAATGTGAAACTTTTCCTAACTCCGTAGCCTCTGGGGGATAAATACAGACATCTCTGTATCGATCCCTCATACTCTGCTAGCTTGTCCGTGAGTTGTGAGACCAATGTAACCTAGAGCTCTGATACCAACTTGTCACGACCCGGATTTCCCACCCTCAGGAGTCGTGATGGCGCCTACTATGGGAGCTAGGCAAGCCAAAATTTAATTACTTTTCATTAATAACATAATCTCTTTTAACAATTATCGACAATAATATAAAAGCAACGGAATTAAATAATAAGCGGAAGTCTTAAATTATAGAAAACTAAATGGAAATGTGGAAAATTCAACATAAGCCTCTACCCAAGACTGGTGTCACAATACTCACGAACTACTAAGAATAATGAATACAATCGTCTGAAAGAATATATAACTGTTTGTCTCGAATACAGTGAGATAACAGACTGAAATAAAGGATAGAGGAGACGCCGGGCCTGCGGACACCTGCAAAGCTACCACTGGACTGAAGGCCTGCTCCCACGCTACTGCTGCTGCTGCTGTCCAAAACCTGGATCTGTGCAGAAGAGCACAGAGTGTAGTATCAGCAAAACCGGCCCCATGTGCTGGTAAGTGCCTAGCCTAACCCCGGCGAAGTAGTGACGAGGCTAAACCGGACTACCATATAAACCTGTGCAATTTCATATATATACAGCGGAATCGAAATACAAGACACATAAACAGCATGGAAGGGGGGAAGCATGATGTAGGGAAATAACAATTTCCAAATAAGAGTCGTCCAGTAACGAAGGAAATAACACAACACAATCATAAGTAATGAAACAGAGATCAACAAGTGCACGGCATCACTCTTCGTGCTTTTACTTTCATACTCACCAAGCAATAACATGTGCATGACATCACCCTTCATGCTTTTACTCTCGTTCCTCACATATAATGAATAGGATCGGCACGGAATGGTTCATCGTGAGGCACGGCATCGCCCTTCAGGCTTTTAACACTCATTCCTCATAATAAGCAAACAATGCACGGCATCACCCTTCGCGCTTTACACTCTTTCCTTACCATAAACAAACAATGCACGGCATCACCCTTCGTGCTTTAACACTCTTCCTCACCCAAACAACAATCACAAACAAGGGCAGGGGAATTAAAAATTTATAATAGAAATCCCGGCAAGGGAACACAATTAAACAATTAATCCCGGCAAGGGCATAACCTCAACAATCTCAACATCCTGGCAAGGGAGCAATTTAACAACTCATTCTCTTCTTTCACTTTCATTTCATATCTCACTTTACCACTTGAGCCAATGCTCCAAAGGGTTCAATTATTTTGTATACTTTCACAAACCTTTCTCAACAATTAAGAATCATCACCAACAATTAAAATCCATCACCAAGGCATTAGAATATAGAGAATTCAAAATATTCACAATTTAAAGACCCACGGTCATGCTAGACACCAACGTGTAGATACTCGTCACCATGCCTACACATCATACTCGACAAAAACCACATAGCAATTAAGACTCAACTCTTTATCCCTCAAGCTAGGGTTAAACCAAACACTTACCTCAAACTTCCACGACCAAATCAATCCCCATCAACCGCTTTCCCTCTCGAATTCGGCTCCAAATCAATCAAATCTATAAAATAATGACGTCAGAACATCAATACATGCTAAAGAAATCAAGTCCAATGCCTAATTATAGATTTCCAAACTTTCTTCCTAAAATCCCAAAAATTGACCCCGGGCCCGCTTGGTCAAAACACGAGTTTCGGACCAAAATCAAATCCTCCATTCACCCACGAGCCCGTATATATAATTTGTTTTCAAATTCGACCCCAAAACGAGGTCTAAATCAAGAAAATTCAAAAAGCCCTAACTCTACCCATTTCCCCCAATTCTACCCTAAATTACATGTTTTAGGCTTAGGAATCCATTAGATGTTGATGAAAAATGAAGGAAACGAATTAAGGATTACTAACCCACGAAGTTTTGGTGAAAGGAAGCCTCAATGGACGCCTAAGGACCTTGGAGAAGAAGGAGCTCGTGAAAACTTATGAAAATCCTGTAATACACTATTCTGGAAATTAAAAATATAACTAGGCAAAATTCCCTTCGCATTCGCGGAAGGAAGGTCGCGTTCGCGAAGGGTAACACTGATAGGCCATCGCCATCATGAGATGGGTATCGCAAACGCGGAGAAGGAAAATGCTGGGGTCCAGGAATTTGGCCTATGCGAACGCGTGGAACTTCATGCGATCGCGATGAAGGAAGTCTGGCAAGCTACACGAACGCGGTCCAGTGTACGCGAACGCGAAGAAGAAAAGAGGGCTAAGCCCTCAGGGTCCAATAATCCTACGCAATCGCGAGATAATGGATGCGGACGCGATGAAGGAGAAGTCTAAAGCTTCGTGAACGCGGAAGAGGCATCGCGAACGCGAAGAAGAAATTGCCTGCAACAGCTGAAGCCAAAAACCTGCTACATTCCTAAGTTCGAAACACCTCCGAAAGACTACCGAGCCCTCGGGGCTCCTAACCAATCACATGCACTAACTCAACAACATCTTACGAACTTAACTGTGCGATCAGATCTCCAAAATAACATCAAAACAACGAATCAACCTCAAAATCACTAGCTTTTCTTCAAACTTCATGAACTTTCAAATTTAGAGTTTTAAAATCGAAACACGTCAAACGATGTCCAATTTCAACCAAACTTCACAGAAATATCTTAAACCACATATAAGACCTGTACCGGATGCCGAAACCAAAATACGGGCCCGATACCAACACCTTCTAACCAATTTTCATTTCAATTTTCTTTGAAAATTTCAGAAAAATAATTTTACTCAAAAATTCATTTCTCGGGCTTGGGACCTCGGAATTTGATTCCGGGCATATGCCCAAGTCCCATATTTTCCTACAGACCCTGCGGGACCGTCAAATCACGGGTTCGGATCCGTTTACCCAAAATGTTGACCGGAGTCAAATTTACTCATTTTAGTATCAAATTTTAGCATTTTTTACAGAATTTCATATTTAAGCTTTCCGGCTACACGCTCGGACTGTGCACGCAAATCGAGGCAACTAAAAATGAGGTTTTGAAGGCCTTGGAAGCACGGAATGGGTAAGAAAACGGGTGATGACCCTTTGGGTCGTCACATTCTCCACCTCTAAAATAATTGTTCATCCTCGAACGGACAGAAGGATGAAGTACCTGAGTCGGGGAAAAGATGGGGATAACGGCTCCGCATATCAGACTCGGACTCCCAGGTCGATGCCTCAGGAGGCTGACTCTCCACTGAACACGAACAGAAGGGAAACTCTTGGATCTCAACTGACGAACCTACCGGTCTAGAATAGCTACCGGCTCCTCCTCATAAGACAAGTCCTTGTCAAACTGGACAGTGCTGAAATCTAACACGTGGGTTGGATCGCCGTGATACCTCCGAAGCATGGATATATGAAAATCTAGATGCACGGTTGATAAGGTAGGCGGAAATTCAAGTCTATAAGCCACCTCTCCCACTCGATCAAGAATCTCAAACGGACCAATGAATCTAGGGCTAAGCTTGCCCTTCTTCCCAAATCTCATCGCGCCCTTCATAGGCGACACTCGGAGCAATACCCGCTCACCAACCATGAAAGCTACATCAAATGGTCAAAAGGAATGTATGACTCCTCCAAACATGTCAAGTCGGGATTCTTCTTTAGACCCATCATCTTAAGAAAACCCCTACCCTTACGATTTTTCGGCATTAGCAAACCCGAAGTTTCCCATGGTATCCCAGCTAGTCCTCCTATATCCTCGAGTAAAGGTGTCATTTCTATGTCCCCGAAGTGAAACACCCATCTACCACAGTCCCAAAACAAAGTTGCAGCCTCTATGATCTTGTTGTTAGGTTGAATGTCTAGGAGAGAAGGCAGGTTTCCTAGATACTTTCTGACAAGAGCTTGATTGCTGGAATGAAGATCTCCCCACCAATTCAACAACTTGGTGTGGATGTTGGTGACCATAATCTGGGGACTTCGTGCCTCATTTTCTGCAAAACAAATGGTTAGGCCCTTTTCCCCCACCAGACTCGACTATTTAACATCAACAATTAGCATAACGAAGCATTTAGTTCTCCAAATAAATGCATAGAATGTGGTAGTGTCCGTTTGGGTTTCAAAGAAACCCAGTGGACTTTGGACAAGGCTATCTTAAAGAGTCATTATGCGGACAACATAACTGACTTGGCTATGTTTGACCATGATGCATGCACAATTTAAAGAGAAATGGTTTCTATGGGGTATTAGACTTGGTACCCTTGAGCGGACAACTCAAGAGGGAAAGGCGCGGAACTGTCGACGACACCGCTGATCGACTAGTTTTACCGCACATATGCCTTTGCCAAATTTAGGGGACGATAATATTGGAAGGGCGCAACCACTCATTTTAAGCGTTGCTATGGTATTTTGTTTGGCACAAGTGGAATATGATGTTGAGAAAAATGCAATACAATAATTAACACATTGTCATTTACTTTCACATTCATAAAGTAATGATTACAATAATTGCTCATAATTACAATAGTATTGAAGGAAAGCAGTAAAAGAAAGCATTAAAGAAAAGAAACAAAGAGCCAAGTTAGTTTCGTAGTAGAAAGGATATAAAGACATTAAATAAAGGCAATAAAGAAGCAGTAAAGTCACAAGCAACATGAAATGGTAAAAGCCTAAAGAAGATCCCCAGAAGAGTCGCCATGCTGTCGATGCCCCCTTTTTCTAAAGGCGAAATCGAGTTTACGACATTTGGGCGGACAACTCTATTCCTTTTGGGAATTTGGGTTTGAGATTTAGAAGAGTCGCCACCTAATGATTAAGTGCATTAGGACACTAAGAAATTAAAAGAGAAGAAGAACCAAAATGGGTAAGGGCTTGAAATTATCTCAGGGGGAAGGTGTTAGGCACCCCCCCAAGATCCACTAGTGTGGTTCCCTGCCATGCTACAATTGTGACTTTAAAAAAAAAACAAGTAAACATACAAAACAACTTCCACATAACGATTACAAGTAGGAATGTATAAAGGTTAAACAAACATGCTGAAGTGAGGGAATAGGTGGTTTGATAGTTGTTTAAAAGAATGCATAAGTGCAGAAAAATGGGGATCAAGTAACGAATGCAAATAATCAGACAAAGAAGGGAAATAGGCGGAAATTATAGAAGGAAAACAATGCTGGAAATTCAAAGAGGTTTTAAATGATTTGAAGCGAAATACAAGGTTTAAAGAACTGCAAACTGACAGTTTAAAGAAAATAATAACGAAAGTACATAAGGAGGGAGGGGGGTCCTCGGTTTATAAATAACATGGATCTTCCACGCAACACCCGGTAACCAATTATACGCATGGTGTTATCGCGTGATCATCATATCCATGTCTACCCTTCCCACCCCAGTAAGGTATTAAAGCGTGGAATAGTATCGTTACTTATTGCATGCTATTACCCGTCTCGATCCTATCAGTCCCGAAGGCATTGAGACTACTAATCCTAAAGGAGAGGGAGTTGGGGCTTTTCAGAAGTTTAAAAAGCATAAAAGTCTAGGCGACAAACAAAACACATAATCAAATAGGGGAGAAGCAAACAACAGTTAAGGCTCAAACAGGCCTCCTCACTCAAAGGCAAATACATAGCATGACTTCAAATACTGGTTATGGTCTGAATTAAATTTAAAGCGTTAGGACAGGCTGATTTATAACATATTTCTCAGATGAGGAGTCCGAATTAGCCTTGTCTGGTTGTAGTTATCAAGAACTGAAACAATTAATTAATTACCTAATGGTTTGCCTAAGTGAGACCTATAGGCATGGTATCTAACAGAGCATACTGATTTTAAAGAGAGAATACTTATTTTATAAACAATGTTCTGCAAGTGTTAAGCGGCATTACTGCTGATTTTAGACGTATAGATATAATAGACGAGGCTGATTCGATTGATTATTCCTATAGGCAAGTTATCTAAGCGTTATTGGGTTTTAAACGATTAGATAGATGCAAGAGTCCTATAGGCATGGTATCGAGAATGAAGTTGATTATTATTAGACCTATGATTGTTTGCCTAATGACAGGTATATGCAGAAATGCCGAAAAAAAACCTATGATCATGATTTCTATATGCAGAAATGCAGAGACTTAGAGACAGGATTTCTATATGCAGAGATGCAGAAATTTATAAATAACCTACAGGCATGCTGTCTATTTGAATGTAGGAATTAGAAAATCCTATAGGCAAGTTATCTACCTTTGGATACAATCATTCGCATCCCTTTCCACTAGCCATCCCCAATAGTCATTACAAATTATTACAGACCAAAATGAATCAAAAGAAAGAAAGTAAAATTACATCAGAAGTTCCAGCTACAACCAAACAACCTAATTTAGACTCAAAGTCCAACAATATGAGATAAACCAACTTCCAGGATCAAACTTCCAAAAGCCTTTCTCACCCTTTGGGTGTGTCAAAGTTCCATGGAGCTTCATGGACTCCAGGCAGTGCTTACACCAAATTACATTGCAGAATTAAGATCATAGTGCAGTGCAGAATAGCCAGCCCTCAAATGTCCAAGTTTAGAGGGAGCACAAGGTCCGCAAGCAAGGCTCATAGGAGAGGGGCAGAACTTAGAGTCTAAGAGTATGTGTAAGTGCATAGGGGAAGAATGAGGGAAATCCATGGCAGGCTGGTGGTCATGCCCAACAATTGGAAATGTTGGCACACCCCTGACCAGCCTGTTAGCCAAATATTCGGAGTTAGGATCCATTGAGGATCAGGTTCTGACCTGGGCAGTAATTTGGATACTGCCAGGCCAAGAAACTTAACTCAGACACATAGAGGGGAATAGGGGGTAGGGATTCACAATATGCAAGGAAAGAACATACATAATTTAATCACTGAACATGAACATCAAAGTAAACAAGAATGCGGAAACTATAAAGTAAACACATAGAGGTGAGGCAGAAAAAATTAAATAAGAACATACCAGTTTCAGAAGAAATAAATAAAAATAATAGTCTTGAAAAAGCCAAGTTGCAAGCAAAGCAGTTCCAAAAGATCCCAAGCAAAGTAGAGTATTGAATTCAAAACAGTATTGCAAGTGTGCAAGTATTTTAAAGACTAGTGGTGTGAAGGTTGGGTGTAGAATAAAGTCGTGTGTAAAAGTGCAGAAAGGTAGTCCCTTTTATAGTGCAGAGAAACAAGTAAGAAAGGTAAGGAATATATCATTGAAATCAGTCTCCCTTTGGTTAAGGGATTCTGATTTCAACGGGTAAAAGCCAGTTAAGGAAAGAAATTTTAATTAAATCCTTTCAAAGTAGCACAAAAGGGGTAAATACACAGAAGTTATTTAAGGAAAACAATCAATAGTACACGGTTTGTGACAAATCTGGAAAGGGAATCAATCAAACAGCCAGTGAAACAAAAATTACAAGTTCAATTTGAATGAACCCAGTCAGGAAAAGGTAAAGGAGATTCAATCAAAGAAAATCAGTCAGACCTTATTAAGAGGATTTCGGAATCAATCAATTAGTTGGAAAAACCTTTTGAAAGCAGAGTCCTTATATATAAAACACACAAATCAAGAAGGGAATGTCAAACTATTTAGAAGAGGGTTTAATAAAAGAGAGGTTCAGAATCATAAACAAAAGTGGTACAAGTCCAATTTGTAGACTCACGAGGAGTCTGAGAGTCCAGGGTCCCAAAGAGGAACCCTAACTCGCACACAAGAATCAAAATTGCCAAGAAACCCCAAAATCTTAGGGTTTCGAATTGAGTCAGACAATAGAGATGAGAAGGCGAGCCGCTTGATAGAGGCTCAGGAGTCTTTTCCAAAGACTTATGAGAAACAACAGACAAGATACACAGTTAAGAGCATGGAGAACACGTTTGAGAAAAAACTTAGAACTTAAACAAGTTAAGAAGAAAAGATATAAACTTAGGCAAAGACAGATGAATCATGCTTAGTAAGAATACAAACATAGTCCAGTAACACCAACAAAATCAAAGAACTCAATCGTAAACGCATATAGCAAAGATTAACATGTGAGCATAGGAGAAAAGAAAGTAGAAGAACAGTACATGCGTAGTGAAAGATGTCGGACAAACACACATAAAGAAAGAACAAAAAGAATCAGAGAGATATTTTGAAGAAACTTTTCGGAAACCCTAAATTGAAATTAAACGATTTTGAAAAAGAGAAGTTGGGGAAAAACTTTAAAAAGTTCAATAGAACACATACATTTTCCAGATCTAAGAGAATAAGCAAGTAAAGAACCTCGAACAGCTTAGAGTTGTAGAGAAAACCCTAAAAATGAGAAAGGTCTTGAGGAAAGTCAGATCCTGAGTCGAAAAGACTCATATTGCCTGAATACGACGGAGTAATGGCCGGAGAAGCCATAGATCTACAAATCTGAGAAGGTCTAGAAGGGAACCATCGAAGTCAGGCTTCACAGCCCTGAATAGCTTAGGTCTAATGGTGAGAAAGGGTGAGTACTGACCATCCTTGGCCTGAGACGCCATGGATTCCGGTGGAAACACGGTGAAATAAGGTGGGAGACGATTAGGGTTCCAGGAAGGTTGGAGGGAATTAGAGAGACGAAAGGGTTCAAAGGCGGCTGATAGGTGGATGTGATTAGGGTTTGGGGGGTTTGGAAATTAAAAAAGGAAAGGGGGAATTATGGTCGTTGATCAAAATGATCAACGACCTGGATCAAAAGAGAGTCGGGCGGTTTTTTTAATTGGGTCAGGGGTCGGGTAATTTAGGGATTGGGTTGGTCCGATTCGGGACTGAAATTGGGCCAATTTGAGGTTAAATTGAAAGGTAAGAAGGGTTGTAATTGAAATAGAAATCGGCTAAATGTTAAATAGACAATTTTCCCCTTTTTATTTTATAAAAATGGCAATGATGATTTTAAAAGTAAATGAAAAACACTGAGTCAACAAATACTATATAAATATTAATCTAAAAATGCTGGAAATGATTTTTTAATTATAAAATGCTATTAATATTAAAATAGGCTATAACTGCAGTTATATGCAATTTAGTCTTTTAAATACCAAATAAATTTGTAAAAATATACAAAAATCACCTTAATTATATTTTGGTGTAAATATGAGAATAAAAATAAATTATTCATCAAAATGATAATCTTGGGAATAATTATTGGATTTTGTACTGATAAAATAGATAATAAATTGATATTAAAATCATTAAAAATTAGGAAAAAATACCGAAACTCTTGGGCACGCTTATATATGCATGTATATGATATTTTGAAAGTATTTTGTATATAAAAATACATAGGGAAAAATTGGGTATCAACAAGTGTCATTTTGGGATTCGCCTATTTTTATCAATAAAATGAGGCATTTAGCATTCTAAGTTCTCCAAATCAATTAGTCGCTAGGCCTACCTCGGTGACAAAGAGGTTCCCAAATTAGGACACGCTTTACATTCCTGCATTATGTGTTTAAATATTGCAATACTTCTTATAAACCTCACTAACTTGATTACCTTTTTGTTATTTTATTTTTGTTTTATTATTCCCCTCCCCAAAGGTTAGTTCGTGCACTCTGGCATCATCATCTTATTTCACAAGATCCAGGGGCCCTCCACCCACTCCTCCTCTTAGTCCCGTTAAAGGCAAAGGCAAGAACAAAATGGAAGATTTGAATAACATCAGAAAGAGAACACATCTGAACGGGTAGAGGCCACTGATGGCCATGGTATTCGGGTTCCTAATGAGAATGTGTCACAACTTGAACAGAAGCTGTTGAACTTCCAGGAGGAGCTCGATCTGGTTTAGAATCTGGCAAACCTGTCATTTTCCCTCAGCACCCCAGATACCAACTTCCCAATGCTCAAAACCCTACGCCTCCTCAAAATATCCCAAAACAACAGAATCATCCCGCTGCTCCACCAAAGAAACAATGTAACACCTACCGTACCCCAAACAACACTCCACTACTCACCCCAGAACCTCAGAACTCCGCAAACAAACATTTCCACACCCATACACCGGGTCACCATAACAATCCTATCTACGTGGAGACTGTTGATACCCAATTTTTTCCCGTATATTTTTATATGCAAAATACTTTCAAAATAGTATATATATGCATATATAAGCATGTCCAAGTATTTTATTATTTTTTCTAATTTTAAAAAAAAGATTTTAAGCCGATTTATTGCCCTATTTTAGCAATATAAAAGCCAATAAGTGTTCTTCAAATTATTATTTTGGTGATCAATCTATTTTATTCTTATATTTATGCCAATATATAGCTAAGGTACTTTTTACATATTTTTATAAATCGATTTGGTATTTTTAAGCTAAATTTGTACTAAATTGCAATTCTAGACTATTTTAAGATTTAAATAGCGTTTATAATTATAAAATATATTCCAGTATTTTTAATTTAATGATTATATATTATTAATTAATTTAGTGCGTTCAATTTGTTTCAAAAATCATTTTACTATTTTTATAAATTAAAAAAGGGAAAAAGTGGCTATTTAACTGATAGCCTTATTTGCATTTCAATTATAGCCACAATCAACCACCCCATTAACCCAATTTCGAACCTCAAACGAACCAGCCCAATTCCAATTCAACCCAGCCCTTGACCCATTTAAACCTATCCGACCCAGACCCCTTTTATCCTGGCCGTTGATCTCTGAGATCAACTGCCCTTATCCGCCCTTGCCTTTTTTAATCCTAAAGACTACCCTAATCCCCTCATTTCCCTTCTATCAGCCGCCTCTGAATACCCTTCCTCTCTCAAACTCTCTCAAATGTTCTCCAAACCCTAATCGTCTTTTACTGTCTTCTACCTCAAGCTCACCGAAATCCATGGCCGCTCAGGCCTTGGATGGTTTAAACTCATCTCCCTCTACTCTTGAACACTTGGTACTCGAAGGTTCGAGGTCTGACCTCGAAGGTTTTCGTTCAGATCTTTGAAAATCAAGGTTCTATGGCCACCTCCGACCTTGCTCCGACATACAATGGTGTTTTGAGCCTGGTTCTGACTTTCCAACCAAGATCGAACCTTTTCCAAGCCTTTCTCATTCTAGGGTTCTTCTGAAACCCTAACTATTCGAGGTTTTCTCCGATTTTTCTTAAATTTGTTATATATTTGTGCTCTACTTGAGTTTTTGAACGAGTTTCTCAACTTTTCTCCCAAAAATTACTTTCAAAAATTACTTCTTTCTGATTTAGGGTTTCCTGAAAATGTTCAAATGTTTCTCTGACTTTTCTTTCCATTTTTCTTTGTGTGCATTTGTCTCCACTATGTTCTTATGTTTTCTTTTGTACCACACATGTTCTTCTACTGTGTTCTTATGTTTTCCTTTTATCACACATGTTCTTCTACTGTGTTTTCTATATTTCGTTCTTTCTTCTACTCTGTTTCTATGCTATGTTTTCACATGCTTTCCCACTATGTTCTGTTATTTGCCTTCCACTATGACTTGATATGTTTCGCCTACTATATCCTTCTACCACGTTCTTAAGGGTTTACTATTTCACTTCTACTTTACCTTGTTTTAAAGAGACGTTTAAGCATGTTTTTCTCTACTGTTTCTTCTACTCTCATTGTGTTTCGAATTAGTTTCTTCACTCTGTTTGCTTTGAACTTTCGACTGTATTTTTTTGCTTTCTCATGAGTTTCTGAAAGAAATCTCCGAGCCTATTGCTTCCTCATCTCTGTACTTGACTCGAGGTGGAAACCCTAGAATTTGGGGGTTCTGCCGAGGTTTGATCATGTGATTGAACTAGGGTTTTATTTGATAACCCTTGACTATTTATGAGTCTATGAACTAAGTTTTAACTTCTTTGTTTACATACAATTCTGAACCATTTTAATTTCTTCTACGCTAGACTCTTCTACTGATTGGCATGCTAGTTTTTCGTGTTTAAGCGTGTTTGTATGCTTTTATATGTGCGATGAATCTTTCTCCAAAAGGGTTTTCCAACTTATGATTGATTTAGAATCTTTTTTTAGGTCTGATTGATTGATACTGCTTTTCCTTAAGTAAAACCTTTATTCACTTTGTTTGACTAGATTCATTCATACCAAATTCAGACCTTGTGATTTATTGGCTATCAAATTATTTCCTTTCCTTAAATTGTGCAACCGTGTACTGTCAAGACCTTGTCCTTAAATAAACCTCTATGTATTTACCCCTCTTGTACTGCTTTGAAAAGGTGTTTGATTAATCTCTTTCCTTAATTATTTTTACCAGTTTGAAATCAGAATCCCTTAGTTAAAGGGAAACCTTGTGTAATTGATTTTCAAACTATTTTCTTACTTATTTCTGCTTGCTTTCTACACTATAAATGCATGCCCTTCTTTAACACACGATTAACACACATTAGACACTTCATACACTTATAATCTCACAGTTTTCTTCTAAACTCATAGCATTCTGACTACTTCTTTGCACTTTGGCTTTACAAGACTACTACTTTCCTTTGCTTGTTTCCTTGAGACTGGTATGTTGTAGTTTTGGTTTCAGCATCATCCCAACGTTTTTACTTACAGCTTTTACATCCATGTCAATTTACTGTTTATGTGGAGTTAAATGTCAACTAACATGTTAATTTCCTTTCATCTGTTTCTGTTGTGAATCTCTGCACCCCGTTCCCCTCTATGTGTTTTGAGTTATAGTTCAGAACATGGCAATATTCCTGTTATTATTCATGTCTGGACTTGATCCCTTAGGGGATCCTAACTCCCAAAACAATGTGTTCTAACAGGCTGGTGGGGTGTGCCAGCATTTTCTATTGTTGGGTATGACCACTAGCCTGTCTTTGCAACTCCCCTTTTCCCCTTTTAAAGATTCCTTCTATGCACTTACACTCATTCCTAGTTTCTAAGTTCTGCCCCCCTCCTGTGAGCCATGCTTTGGGACCTTGAGTGCCCTCTGAACTTGGACACTTGAGGGCTGGCCCTTCCACACTGCACTATGACTTAATCCTGCAATGTATTTGGGTGTGAGCACTGCCCGGAGTCCACGAGGCTCATAGGGAACTTTGATACACCCCAAATGAGAAAGGCTTTGGATCTTGATCTTTGGAGTTGGTTTACTTCATGCTTCAGGCATGAAACTTGAATCAGGCTCTCCTTGGTTGTAATTTTACTTTTTCTTCTGATGTAGTTTCTTTATTTTTATGTTTTGGACTATAATAATTCTGTAATAAACTTCTGGACTGATTAGTGAAAAAGGGAAGGGTAACCATGCATGCAAAGGGTAGATATCATGCTCATAGGGAATTACTGCATTCGTGTATTCATGTATCCTGCTTATAGCTTTGCATGACTGCATCCACATAGATATCCTGTTCATAGGATTTTCTGTATTATCACATATAGATATCATGTCTATAAGGAATTTTGCATCTCATATATAGATACCATATCTATAAGGAATTTTGCATTATCACATATAGATACCATGTCTATAAGGAATTTTGCATCTCATATATAGATACCATGTCTATAAGGAATTCTACATTATCACATATATAGATACCACGTATATAAGAAATCTAGATCCTACATACGCATTGGTCACTAGGCAAACCTGTTTATAGGATTTAAAACTAAAGAGCATTCAGGTATAATGTCCATTGGATTTCTGCACTCTTACTATGCCATTAAAAAGTGTTTAAAGACAATAATGCGTAGAAAGCATGCCTATAGGAACCCTCAATCAAACCTGAATCGTTCATTCGCTTATAGGGCTAAAATCAACAACTATAATGCTTAACGACTGTAAAATTTATGCTCTCTCGCCTTCCTTGGTTAATTGACAACTTCTTTTCCTAAATCAGCATACTTCTTTTCTGAAACTGATAGATATCATGCCTATAGGTTTTCGTTTAACACCTAGGCAAGCCATAAGGTAACTTATAAATGGAATCAGATTTCATTAACTACAACCAGCAAGCAGGCCTGATTCGGACTTCTTATCTGAAATATGTAATAGATCAGTCTGCCACAACTCTTAAGTTTAAAAAGACCCTAACCAGTACGTGTAAAGACATGCTAAACTATATGCTTCTCTTTGTTTTTAAGAAGGTTTGTTTGAGCCTTTCTATCTATTATGTGCTTCTCCCCCATATTTGTTACATATGTGTTTTGATTGTCACCTTAGAATTTTGTCCTTTGAAACTATAAAACCTCACACCCTTTCCCTTTAGGATTAGTAGTCCCAAATACCTCCGGGGCTACTAGGATTGGGGCGGATAATAGCATGCAATAAGAAAATGAGACTATTCCATGCTCTAATACCTTAACGGGGTGGGAAAGGGTAGATATGGATATGATGACCACGCGATAACACCACGTGTATAAACGGTTACCGGGTGTTGTGTTGGGTGATCCATATTATTTATAAACCTAAGACCCCCCTCCCTTTACTTGTTTATTTTATTTAGAATTTCAAAAACTGGTTTTCTCAAACTTCAGCTTCTTTAACTTCTTTTAATTTCAATTATTTACCACAATTATGTGAAACCCCTTCCCTTTACTGGTTTATTTTATTTAGAAATTCAAAACTACTTTTTCTCAAATTCCAACTTCTTTAACTTCTTTTAATTTCAATTGCTTGCAACCATTATGTGAAAACCCCCTCGTATTTGTAATTCTTCCTTGTCTATTTGTTGTTTGTACTTAAAGTCACAATTATAGTATGGCCGGGAACCACACTAGTGGATCTCGAGGGGTGCCTAACACATTCCCCTCGGGATAATTTCAAGCCCTTACCCAATCTGTGGTTTTCTAAATCAAAGTTCTTCTTAGTGTCCTAATGCACCTAATCATTAGGTGGAACCTCTTCAATTCAAACTCAATTCCAAAAAGAAAACAATTTGTCCTCCCAAATGTCATAAACCCGATTTCGCGAGAAAAAGGGGGCATCGACAGAGACCATGCCACACTCCACCCAACCTATACCTTGCACACCTGAGTCTGATGAAAAGGACCTGCTTATCAAGAACTTGGCCAGGGAACTCAAGAAACTAACCAGCCGAATTCAGGGCGTTGAGGGAAGCAAAGGAATCGAGGGGCTGAAATATGAGGATCTTTGCATACAACCTGATGTCGAACTACCTGAGCGGTACAAACCTCCTAAGTTCGAAATGTTTGATGGTACGGGTGATCCAAGGGTCCATTTGAGGACATACTGCGACAAGCTCGTCGGAGTAGGAAAAGATGAAACGATCAAAATGAAGTTGTTCATGAGGAGTTTGGAAGGAGATGCATTATCTTAGCACATCAGCCAAGATCCCAAGAAGTGGTCGAGCTGGGTAGGTATGGCATCTGACTTTATGAACAGGTTCAGGTTTAATACAGAGAATGCACCACACATGCTCTATATCCAGAATCTAAAGAAGAAACCCACGGAGACAATTCGCGAGTATGCTACTCGCCGGAGGTCCGAAGCTGCTAAGGTCAGACCTGCCTTAGAAGAGGAGCAAATAAACAAGTTCTTTGTCCGGGCTCAGGACCCCCAATATTATGAACGACTGATGATAATTGAGAACCACAAGTTTTCTGGCATTATCAAACTGGGTGAAAGATTTGAAGAAAGTATTAAAAGCGGTATGGTTATGGACTACGAGGCCTTGCAAGCTATAAATAAGGCTTTACAGTCTGGTGGTGTGTCCAAGAAAAGGGACGTAGGGGACCTGATGGTTGCGCAAAGGACCAAGTCTCCCCTTAAATACCAATCCTACCCAACACCTCCACTCACATACCAGCCAACCCCAAATTACCAAGCACACTCGTACCAAGCTCCACCACCAACTTATCAGTCATCTCCACCTCCTACATACCAACCTACCTCACCCAGATACTCCTAACCCGCTCATGTCTACCAAACTTATAATGCTCAACCATCCCATTATCAATTACCCCCTACACGCCAAAATTTCCATAGACCCCGACCTAATTTAAATCGCAGACCTCCAAATCAATATACAGCCATCGCTGAACCCATCGACCAGTTGTATGAGAGGCTCAAAGCTACTGGTTATGTCACCCCCGTCCCTGCTGCAACACCTGAGAATCCTTCTCAATGGGTTAACCCAAACAAGTGCTGTGCATACCACTCCGGCATGAAAGGGCACACCATCGATGAATGCCGCTCCTTGAAAGACAAGATACAGTCTTTGATTGATAACAAAGTCATAGTGGCAAAGGAAGCCGCTCCAAACATCCGCAATAACTCTCTGCCAGACCATAAGGGTGGAGGTATCCACATGATTGAGGTAGAAGATGACTGGGATCCCGAGGGATCCATCGGGTTGATCGCAGAAGGTGATGACCCAAAGAAACCAACAATTACTCTCAACTCGATCATAGTCCAGATCCAACCGTCAGAGGACGCTGAGGTGGATGTGTCTATACCTCTTGAGTTTGAAGCAGCGCATCTGCGAATGCACCAGCACCATTTGAGGTTGCAGTCTTGCCACCCAAGGCACATATTCTACTCGAAGTGAGGATAGCCGTGCCGATCCCAGTGGAGATGTCAACCATGCCACCCTTCTACACAAATGTTGTACCCTGGGATTATACAACCGAGGCAAGAAGGAAAGGCAAGGTCAGGATTGAAGAAACTGTCGTAGCACAGGAGAGTCTATACCCCTGAACATCTAGCTGAATCAAGCAAGCAGGCCTCCAATCGGCCACCCCTTATTGAGACAGGTCCGGACGACCTTTGGAGGAAAATACAGGCAAAGGAATATTCGGTCGTCGACCAGTTAAACAAGACGCCAACACAAATATCCATTCTCTCTTTGATGTAGAATTCCAAGACACACAAGAATGCTCTGTTAAAGGTGCTGAGTGAAGCGGACGTACCAAGTGTCTTAAATTATGCGGGTAACAGATTAATTACCGGGTAATGAATATTACCCGATTAACTAATAAGTGGACAAAAAAAAATTAACAAAAACTTACTCCAAAAACGTGGCAGTAGACTACCACTTAAGCATATGACTCATGGTCATATATGCTTCATACTAAAGTAACGTGTAAATCACATAACTCATAAGAATGAGTCATCTTCTAAAAGCTTGCTCAACATTTAAGTACTTGGTCTCTTTTGGACAAGAAATGAGTAGTACGTCCAAGAATTGGTTACAAGTCTTAAGCTTCTGCCTTTAATACACAAAGACAAGCAAGCTTTCAAAGTTCAACAACTAAGATTAAATCCGGTGCACAAAAACGCTAGGAGCAGAAGCTTTCCATTTTCAACAAACAATTTGCAAATCCGACTTTGAACCAAAACGTGAGAACCAAAAGAATTCTAAAGGTCTCTTTCCAAGACATCAAAAATCAGAAACGTTTCCTTCTTTATATATCAAACCAAGAAACATTGGAGCAAGTTTTATATTTAAATCCATTCATCAGTTCAAAAACGTTCAAAGCAGATTCGTTCAAATAATTCTGGGAACATGTATGTTAAGGCCCTTCCTTCATTCTTTTGGAATGGTCCAGGTTATACGAATGAAACGAGCAAATACACAGTTTCTATAAATTACTCTATTCATCGAAATAGTAGGGGCGTCTATATTCTTCATTCCCCATGAGAATTATTATTATCTTCTGTTCATGGGTCTCAGAATAATACGTAGTTGGAAAAGTTTATCCAGAAGCAATATCGAGATTATTATGTATTTTTCATGCATTTCATGCATTTATACATACACATTGACCCATGACCAGATGGCGTTATATACGCGTATAATGTATGTATATATATATGTATAAGGGATATGGGAAAGGTTATGGCGTTATATACGCACCACCACCTGATCAGCTGGTATATGTAGATGATGTTGCCCACAGTGGCTGAAATATGATTCAAACGGTGTTATATACGCATATATATATGTATGTATTCAAACAACATTATATATATATATATATATATATATATATATATATATATATATGAATGTATTCAAACGGCGTTATATACGCGTATATATGTATGTATATGGGATATGGAAAAGGTTATGGCGTTATATACGCACCACCACCTGATCAACTGGTATACGATGATGATTTTGCTCACAATGGCCGATATGATATGATGGGATACCCTCAGAGGTTGATGATGTTACAAAACATGTACCTATGCACGACATGACCTTCATACGCATATGCATGACGCTTAAAGTAATTTATAATTTACAGAGTTATCCAGACATACAAGTTGAGTCAATTACTCTATATATCTTTCATGTCTGTTATGTACTTATTTATGTGCCTTACATACTCAGTATATTATTCGTACTGGCGTCCCTTTTGCCTAGGGACGCTTCGTTTCATGCCCGCAGGTCCAGATAGACGGGTCGAGAGCCCTCCAAGTAGGCTATCAGCTCAGCGAAAGATGTTGGTGCGCTCCATTTGCTTCGGAGTTGCATATTTGGTTAGTATGATTTAGACATGAATTGTTTGGTATGGCGAGACTCTGTTCCGACCTTTATGACATTTATGTACTCTTAGAGGCTTGTAGACATATGTCTTGTACGGCCTTGTCGGCCTATGGTTTGAGTTTATAAAGGATCATGTTGGCCTATTAGGCCTGTGTGTCACTTATATATGATGATGTAATAAGAAAGATACGTAGGTCGGTACTCGGTTGAGTAAGGTACCGGGTGCCCGTTACGGCCCATCGGTTTGGGTCGTGACAAAAGTGGTATCAGAGCAGTTCTGTCCTAGGGAGTCTACAAGCCATGTGTAGTAGAGTCTTGTTTATGGGTGTGTCATGCACCACACTTATAAGCAGGAGACTACAGTGCATTTAAGATTGTCACTCTTTCTTCTTACTCTAGATCGTGTGGTAGAGCTCAGTCATAGGAATTCAAATTCCTAAATCTTATTCGTAATAAGACGATACCTATATCCGGAAAGAAGGTTGGAAAGAGAGATAGTTGAGAAAAAGCTGAGTCAGAGGAATTAGATTTTTGTATGATGCCTGCGATAAGTAAATATAATGTCTTTAGCAGATCATGGGTGTACTGAAAGGTGTCCTGATAAGAAGCCTTAAGGCAAGAATGCCTATCCATCTTTATGGTGAAAGACAATGAGAGATTAAGAAGATAAAATACAAGTTTCAACAAGCAAAAGAAGCAAGATGAAGAAGGTTACGAGGCACCCAGGTTAACAACGTTTATAATTGAGGCAGAGGAACATAAGCTTTTTGAGTTATATTCAATAGTAACAGAGGTATATACAATTGGTCGCACACATTCCAGATATGCCCTACGAGAGTTAATTGAAGTAGTATAAGAAGATATGATGGATGAATTGTTTGTCAGTTGACATTTCCAAAGGATATTGCAAATATGCTAATAGATCTCCTTCTGAGACACCTAGATGGTACCCTTTAAAATAGTGTAGCCAGATATGAGCACTACAAAGACATGCACTATAAGCCTTGAAGGGTTCAATATTACCTTAGTGTGGCTCGCGTCCCTAGTAAAACGAGAAAGTTAAGCAACTTGTAGAGCCACTGGATGGAGCAAAGGGAAGCTAAAGGCAAAAGAATGTCTTGTTCGAGTTTTTAGAATACAGTGATTGACAGAAATGTTAGCAAGAAAATAAAAAGAGATTTAATGAAGCATTATGAGTAAGATGTGATGCATGAATGACAATGGTAGATCAAAGAAATTACAATATTACATAGTTTATAGTCAAGTGAAGGGAAATACAAGAGGTAACAAGCCTTGAGACAACAAAAGAGTATAGGCCATAAAGTCATATCGTCACTTTGAGAAATAAGTTCGTGACTCTAACACGACTACCAGAAGGAAAAGTTAGACCCCATAATAATAGAAATTATTGAGGAAATTTTGTTATCCTTGGTACATAAGGATTACCGCAAGGCGAATAAGAGTCATCAATGATGTAAAAGGACGCCAAAGATAAAAAGGTAAAACATCTATAGGCAGGTTGTCGTAGCTTCAACTCTTAGTACACCCCTAAAGGGGGGAATATGGAGTTATGTGGTATTAAGTCATAAATTACGTGGTTCTAATGACTATGGAATGGTAAAGGAAGAATGCGATAAATGAAAGAGGAATGAGATGCTGGCACTTACCTAAATCTTACAGATATGCTACGATTCAAGAATATTGTGCAAGCACGACATCAAGGAGAGGAAGTAAAGGTTCCTGCCCGAGCTGTTATTAATAAATAAGGAGCCAGTGTGAGACATAAGTTAAGACAAAGGAAATAACCCAAGAAAGATTACAAGGAATATTGATATGAGAATTGGTTAAGAAGATCCCAGTTATGGCTAAACCAGAAGTTACAGACGAGTCATCAGATCGTGTAAGATAAACATAGTAGAACCAACATGGATAATTCGGCCTCAAAGAATATCATTATAATACTTGAGATATTCAAACAAGAGTTGGGAAGGTACCGTATGAGTGTTACTGGGATAAAAGAATGTGCCACTAGGAAGGCAGTCAAGATATCAGTTCAAAAGCAACCATACAAGAACAAGGGCATGGAAGTAAGCAACTACGGATGATTATAGGCAAGTAAGGACATCAAAAAGGTCTGTAATAAGCTCACAGCTTTACAAGAGTCAAGGGTTCTCCCTAAGTACTACAACGAAAGACTAACTGAGGAAATAAGGAAGAAGGCTTCAACCTAAGAACAACAACCTAAAGAGAAAATGGTCGTGTAACAACAATCTCGCAAAAACATTGTAAGCATTCCAAAGGAAAGTGGCACCTACCGTGGCTAATGATACGGGAAGTAAGAATTAAAAGTAATATTCGAGATCATATAAGTTGTATGAAAACTCTGGCAAGTGTGGGCACTAAGATAAGCTAATTATGGACGCAACAAGGGGCAGAAAGACCAGAAAAAGTAATTGCACATGTTTAAAGAAAGCTGAGATGGATCGAAAGGAATTACTCGATCAATGATTCAGAGTTAGTATGTTATGGATACACTTAAGATTTTGGAGCATTATCCAAGCAGAATATTTGTTGATAATCATACAGCCATAGAAGACTCCGATATAAGTTAAAAGAAAGAAATGAGCACAGGGCATAAACAAATGATTGAATTGTTAGAAGATTGTATCATGGATATTCCATAACACCCATGAAAGGCTAAGGTAATAACTGATTCCATCAGCCACAGATCGGAAGATAGCTTAAGCCTACTTAAAGGATGATCAGAAGGAAAAGGAAACTAAAGGATTACATCACCTAAGTAAATCAGGAGTCTGATTATTGGACCTAGAAAAATTATAGAAGTTGTGCATGAGAACACGACAAAATCACTCTTAATATCAGATGTTCAAAAGAAATAACACAACAACCATAATCTATAATGGTCTACAAGGAAGCCAGTTAGAAGAAGTACCGGCCTTATAAGAAGTCAGTACGAAGCTCCCACCGTATTATGTATGTACTAGAGGTGCAAATATTGTAATAGAGCTTCAAGTTATGGACGTGAATTACACCTAGGTGTAAGGAAGGTCGCGCAAGAGTAGAAGATACGATGCGAGATTTTAAGGTAAGTGGGTAAAGGTGAACAACGTATGAGATACTCAAAGGTAGAAGATCGTGAATAGTCCATACTTCAGATAAGAAGGCTATAAGCATGAGGATCCAATAACCGGAAATGATAGCGGCATCGTCAGCGGCATGTCTTCCAGCCTATGGTTTCTAAGTACTGAGAGATCTAGTTAAGAAAGTAGAGAAAAGTTGGAGACGATGTGATGTCTCGCTTGACATTCCAAAATAACATAAGTAAATATATGGTGCAAGCAAGTTGAAGGAAAGTTGCGAATAGTATAAATGGATATGTATAAGTCGCAAGCTAAAGTATGGTAGAGCGATAAAATTTAAAGGAAATATGAGTAAGGATGAGGAAAGGCAAGTGAAAAGGTGACGAGAATGGATATGTCTTTAGGATTAAGCCCATGAAAACAAGAAGAGCAGACAGTTTCTCTATGTTATACAAAGCTAACTATAGCCTTAATGAACTCAAATGAGTCTAAGATTAATAGCATTTAGAAGGAATGAAATGCTGACCTGGTAATATAACGAGGGTATAATTGTGAAAAATATAGGATGATGTTTGGGCCTTCGTTTGAATAATGATTTGAAAAAAAAAGAAGAGAAGGAGAATAGATTTTGCTGGCGGCACAAAATTAGGATACCCCCATAAGGTGAATCACATTGAGACACTATGAAATACGGTTATGGGAATCACTTCGAATATTCCTTGAGGTAACGTAAGCCCTAGGGGCAAAGTATTACGTAAGAAGTTTCAAGTTATCAGTGGTATATTGTAGATCAATATTGAGGGGAATCAACAATAGATGGACAAAAGTCACAAAGTATGAGATGAGATTGGGCCGTCATTCTAAAGATGAGTAGTAATTAGGAAACATTAAAGGATTTAAATTTATACATATGGAATATGCAACGAGAGTAAGCTGGGATTTGGTAGCAGACCTCAGCAACGATAAATTAAAGTAAGAGTTATGGCACTAAATATGCATATAGATGGCTAAACGGACCTATGCGATGAGATATAGCAATATTCGTACCGAGCGAAGAACTTTAGTATACTCATATATGCCCAAAAGGACATCTTATCAAGCTCTACATGTGAAGCCTAGAGATTGGGCACACTTACAAGGTCAAAATTGTACAAGCTGCATGATGAAAGGTAGCAACAGTTACGAGATTGGAAGGATTCCAACTACAAGTTGTGATGTGAGAAGGAGGCCTAAGGGGGAAAATGTCCTGGACTTTGGACTCATTCACTGAATAGTCGCCTAGATAGCAAGGGAAGTTCTAAAGTGCTTCGGAAGATATAAGTTATGAAAAATGATAAGTGCATCAGTCAACATTCGAGGACGGATGTTCCAAAGGGGGAAATAATGTTACACCCCGCAGTATTACGGTGATGTCATGCTTTGCAGTATTAAGTTACGACGATGTTTCACCCTGATGTATTGTACGTTGAATTTATCATAAGGTAATTAACATCAGTCCAAGTAAACGATTATTTGAAGATCATAAGGATTATGCTATTTCACAAGTTATTAGTAAATTCAAGAAGGTGAAAGGGGGAGCAAGTCAAAGAAAATAAATTTTGTCCAAATTTGGCATTTTGAGGTAAAATACGGCCCGAGCTAAAATATCCAGTATTTATGGACTAGTACAATGCAATGTACCATATAACCACGATAGAGTAATATATAAAGTATATATGAAGAATTTTGAAAATAAATAGAATTTTTAGTAATTTGTGATAATTCTTAAATTATGCGGGTAATAGATTAATTACCGCGTAACGAAATATTATCCGATAAACTAATAAGTGGAAAAAAATTAACAAAAACTTACTCCAAAAACGTGGCAGTAGACTACCACTTAAGCATATGACTCGTGGTCATATATGCTTCATACTAAAGTAACGTGTAAATCACGTAACTCATAAGAATGAATCATCTTCTAAAAGCTTGCTCAACATTTAAGTACTTGGTCTCTTTTGGACAAGAAATAGTAGTACGTCCAAGACTTGGTTACAAGTCTTAAGCTTCCGCCTTTAATACACAAAGACAAGCAAGCTTTCAAAGTTCAACAACTGAGATTAAATCCGGTACACAAAAACGCTAGGAGCAGAAGCGTTCCATTTTCAACAAACAATTTGCAAATCCGACTTTGAACCAAAACGTGAGAACCAAAAGAATTCTAAAGGTCTCTTTCCAAGTCATCAAAAATCAGAAATGTTTCCTTCTTTATATTTCAAACCAAGAAACATTGGAGCAAGTTTTATATTCAAATCCATTCATCAGTTCAAAAACGTTCAAAGCAGATTCGTTCAAATAATTTCGGGAACAGGTATGTTAAGGCTCTTCCTTCTTTCTTTTGTCATGGTCCAGATTATACGAAAGAAACGAGCAAATACACAGTTTCTATTAATTACTCTATTCATAGAAATAGTAGGGGCGTCTATATTCTTGATTCCCCATGAGAATTATTATTATCTTCTTCTCATGGGTCTCAGAATAATACGTAGTTGGAAAAGTTTATCCAGAAGCAATATCGAGATTATTATGTATTTTGCATGCATTTCATGCATTTATACATGCACATTGACCCATGACCAGATGGCGTTACATACGCGTATAATGTATGTATATATATGTATAAGGGATATGGAAAAGGTTATGGCGTTATATACACACCACCACCTGATCAGCTGGTATATGATGATGATGTTGCCCATAGTGGCTGAAATATGATTCAAACGGCGTTATATACGCATATATGGATATGTATTCAAATGGCGTTATATACGCATTTATATGTATGTATTCAAACGGCATTATATACGCGTATATACGTATGTATATATATGTATATAGGATATGGGAAAGGTTATGGTGTTATATACGCACCACCACCTGATCAACTGGAATACGATGATGATTTTGCCCACAGTGGCCTATATGATATGATGGGATGCCCTCAGAGGCTGATGATGTTATGAAACATGTACCTATGTACGACATGATATTCATACGCATATGCATGACGCTAAAAGTAATTTATGATTTACAAAGTTATTCAGACTTACAGGTTGAGTCATGTACTCCATATTTATTCCATGTCTCTTATGTACTTATTTACATGCCTTACATACTCGGTACATTATTCACTGACGTCCCTTTTGCCTGGGGACGCTGCGCTTCATGCCCGCAGGTCCTGATAGACAGGTCGAGAGCCCTCCAAGTAGGCTATCAGCTCAGCAGAAGATGTTGGTGTGCTCCATTTGCTTCGGAGTTGCGTATTTGGTTAGTATGATTTAGACGTCTATTGTTTGGTTTGGCGGGACTCTATCCCAACCTTTGTGATACTTATGTACTCTTAGAGGCTTGTAGACCTATGCCATATACGTGAAAGAATGTACGGCCCTGTCGGCCTATGTTTGAGTTCATAAATGATTATGTTAGCCTATTAGGCCCATATGTCACGTGTATATAATGATGTAATAAGAAAGATACATTACGTGGGTACTCGTTCGAGTAAGGTACTGGGTGCCCGTCGCGGCCCATCGGTTTGTGTCGTGACAAAAGTTGTATCAGAGCAATTCTGTCCTAGGGAATCTACAAGCCGTGTCTAGTAGAGTCTTGTTTATGGGTGTGTCGTGCACCACATTTATAAGCAGGAGGCTACAGGGCATTTAGGATTGTCAATCTTTCTTCTTACTCTAGATCGTGTGGTAGAGCTCACATATAAGAATTCAAATTTAGAAATCTATTTTATTCGCAATAAAACGATACCTATATCCAGAAAGGAGGCTGGAAAGAGAGATAGTTGTTGTATCGACTCGGCCGGTCGTTTTTAGAATTTACGCCCTGATCCCCTATTAACTGCTTCCCCTAAGTACATTTCTACTATTTTGGTTTGCCGGGACGTTCGATGTTAGGATTCGGAATGTTTTGGGACACTTAGTCCCTAAATGAGAGCTTAAGTGTTGGAAAGTGGTCCGTAATCGGAACAGTGTGAAGATGGCCTCGGAATGGAAATCCGACGGTTCTGTTAGCTCCGTTAGCTCCGTTAGGTGATTTCGGGGTTAGGAGCGTGTCCGGGATGTATTTTGGAGGTCCGTAGCTTATTTAGGCTTAAAATGCCGAAGTTTGAATTTTTGAAGTTTCCGGTCCGATAGTGAGTTTTTGATCCAAGAGTCAGAATGAAATTTAGGGAGTTGCTGTAGCACCTTCATGTCATTTGGGACGTGTGTGCAAAATTTCAGGTCAATCGGACGTGTTTTGGTTAGGTTTTTTATCGAAAGCGTGTTTTGTTGAAATTTGAAGTTTATAGGTTCAAATCATTGATTAATCCGAGTTTCCAGCGTTTTGGTCATTTTACCTAATTTCCCGCCTTAGCTTTGAATTAAATAGTAGAATCAGTTGCTTGCGATGTTATTTACGATATGTAATTGAATTGAATAGATTTGGGCCATTTGGAGTCGGATAATCGTGGCAAAGGCGTGGTTTCTAGTTGATTTTTGTACCGGTTCGTGGTAAGTGGCTTGTCTAACTTTGTGTGGGGGACCTTTCCCCTTAGGACTTGTTATTGATGATTGAGTGCCTTGTACGTGAGGTGACGAGCGCGTACTTGAGCTAATTGTTGAAAATCCGGTTTTTAATTTAAAATGATCAAGTTGATATTCCTTTCTTGATTGCTTTGTTTACTTTCAAATATAGCCTGTGATAGTCTAGAAAAGCATTTTAGTTACTTAATTTGCCTTATTGCCTTACGTGAAGCATGTTAGGTTAGAACTCCTGTTGCTTTGGTACTTAATTCCGTTTCTGATTATTCTCTTGCTGTTGGTGTGTATTTACATTGGGACTACGGATGTGGGATTCCGGTAGCTTCCCCTTGTTTGTTTACTTTGAGACTGCGGGTTCGATTCCCGATAGATCCCCCTGCACATTTACTTTGGGACTGCGGGTTAGATTCCCGATAGATCCCCCTGCACATTTATAGTTGGACTACGAGACGGTATCCCAGGAGATCCAATGGACATTTGAGAAAGGACTACAGGACAGTATCCTGGGAGATCCTCATGGCATCTTTGGTATTGAGCTGTACATTTCCGTGTTTATTCTTTACTACGGTTATTTGTTGTTGACTTGTATATTCTGTCTTATTTCGCTGCTGTCTCCATTACTCTATCTGTTTTCATACTGTACATTCTTATTATTATGTTTTATCTCAGTAGGGCCCTGACCTTCCTCGTCCCTACCCGATCGAGGTTAGGCTTGGCACTTACTAAGTACCTTTGTGGTGTACTCACGCCTCTTCTGCGCATGTTTTTCATGTGCAGATCCAGGTACCTCCACTCAGGCGCATTATCAATGATCAGGGAGAGCTACGGAGAATTTGAGGTAAATCTGCCGCGTCCGCAGACCAAAGAGTCTCCCTCTTATTCTATCTTGTAGTGTTTAGTTTCCTGTTGCTCTTTGATGTAGACATTCTGGAGTTTAGAGCCCTTTATTATACATTTCTATAGCCTGTGTTGCCCGTGAGTTTCCGGGTTTTGGGATTTTGTTTCAGACTTGTGATGTTGAGTTGTATATGCCGAGCGACACTTATATACAATTTTCCTTAAGTTATTCAGTTTTAATTAATTATTTCAGCAAATGATGTTGTTTCCGCACTGTCAGGCTTACCTAGTCATAGTGACTAGGTGTCATTATGACATGTTCACGGATGGTGAACTAAGGTCGTGACAAGTTGGTGTCAGAGCTCTAGGTTCATAGGAGTCACAGAACACAGACCGGTTTATTAGAGTCTCGCTGATCGGTACGGAGACGTCTGTGCTTATCTACGAGAGGCTATGTAACTGTTTAGGAAAAATCTTCACTTTATTTGATTTCCTTGTCGTGCGATATTTTTGACATCAATTCTAAACTTCTGTCTTCTATTCTCTCACAGATGGTGAGGACATGCGCTACTCGAGACGATCAGGCACCCGCACCCCCTCCTGCAGCCGTCAGAGGCAGGGGCCGGGGCAGAGGCCGTGGACGCGCACGTGGTGCAGCCAGAGCACCTGCGCGAGCTGCCGCTGAGGTACCGCCAGCAGATCCAGCCGGAGTACAGACACCTGACACGCCTACAACCACTACTACTCCAGCCCTTCAGGAGAAATTGGCACAGTTTATGAGTATGTACACCACGCTGGCTCAGGCAGGGTTGCTTCCCCTTGCTGCAGCCACATCCCAGGACGGGGGAGGAGCACAGACTCCCGCCGCTAGGGGTGTTCATTAAAACCCGAAAAACCGAACCAAACTGAAAACCAAACCAAACCGACCAAAAAAATCGATACTTTTTTGTTTGGTTTGGTTTTGGTTTTGAATTTTAAAAACCGATCAAATTTGGTTTGTTTTGGTTTTAATCAGAAAAAAACCGAACCAAACCGACTATAGGAGTAGCTATTTCAAATTTATTATTACACCTATATATATGTATATTGTTATACAAAGTTTCAAAAAATTTATGGTAAATGTTAATAGTTTGCACTTTTAATATAGTTCTTTACCTTTACATTCTAGTTTGATTGGTAATTTTCTTTTGTTTAGTGTAAGAATCTATTTCGTGTTAAAAATAACATATTTTTAATTGAGTCCTTAAATTATTCATCACTATTTGATTCAATTATCATCAATATATCTTGGTAAATAATAGATTTCTCAAAGGGCAATTGATTTGATAGTGTTACATTGAAAATGTGGTCACCAGAATATGTGTTTGGTAGTGTATGTCTTATATTTAAGAAAAAATCGACAAATAACCGAAAAAACGACATAAACCGAATCGAGAAAAACAGACTTAATTGGTTTGGTTTGGTTCTAATATTTGAAAAACCGACTTACTTGGTTTGGTTTCTTTTTAGGGAAAAACCGATCCAAACCGAACCATGAACACTCCTACCCGCCGCCCGCTGTGATGACCCGTTTGGTTTTCTTATTCATTCCGTGCTTTCGAGGCCTCGAAAATCTCACTTAGGGTTGCCTCGATTTGCGTGCGCAGTCCGGCGCGTAGCCGGAAAGCTTAAATATGAATTCAGTGTGAAAATGCTAAATTTTGATATTAATATGAATATATTTGACTTCGGTCAACATTTTTGGTAAACGGACCCGGACCCATGATTTGACGGTCCCAGAGGGTCCGTAGAAAAATATGGGACTCGGGCATATGCCCGGAGTCGAATTCCGAGGTCTAGAGCCCGAGAAATGAATTTTCTGTAAAATTGTTTTTCTGAAATTATTAAGGAAATTGGAAATGAAATTTGATTAAAAGACTGTGGTATCGGGCTCGTATTTTGGTTCCGACGCTCAGTACGAGTCTCATATATGGTTTAAGCAATTTCTGTAAAGTTTGGTTGAATTTGGACGTCGTTTGACGTGTTTTGAACTTAAAAACCTCTAAACTTGATGTTTTATGGATATTGGAAGGAAATCATGGGTCTTGAGGCCTAGTTTGATGGTTATGAGGTTGTTTGGGCGATTTGATCGCACGGATGAGTCCGTAGAGTGTTTTTGAGTTGTCATGTATGTTCGGTTTGGAGCCCCGGCTGAGTTTTGAGTAGGCCCCGGGAGGTTTTAGACTTAGAAATAACAGATGTTGCAGGTTTAGAGGAGTTGCAGGCTCCAGCGCGCCCGCGGTCGCCTTAGCGCGGTCCGCGGTGCGCTGCTGCGCGGCCGCGGTTGCCTTAGCGCGGTCCGCGGTGGAAGCTACGCGGCCGCGGTCGTCCATGCGCGGTCCGCGTAGCCGACTTCATAGAGCCAGCACTCTCCAGGTCTACCAGCGCGGCCGCGCACCAAAACAGTGCGGTCCGCGCTGGGTTGGTTCAGAGAGGGTAGAATTCCAGCTTCTCAGTGCGGCCGCGGTGCACTTTTGCACGGTCCGCGCTGAGCCTTCAGGGGGGGTATATAAGGTCGGGAACTTCAATCATTTTTCACTTTTTTCAAAACCCAACACATAAGAGGCGATTTTCCAAACGATTCTTCTTCTCCAAAACGATTGGTATGTGATTTCTAACTCATTTTCTTTACTCCTTAACATCTTTAAACATAATTTCAACTTCAAAACAAAGGTTTTAATGGGGAAATTTGGGAATTTAGGGTAGAACCTAGTTTTTCTAAAATTAGGGGGGGGGGGGGTTTGGACCTCAATTCGAGGTCCGATTCCAAAATAACCTATATATTCGAGTTCATGGGGGAATGGGTAATCGGGTTTTGGTTCGGACCTCGGGTTTTGACCACGTGGGCCCGGGGGCATTTTGGGAATTTTGAGTAAGACTTTGGGAAATTCATTTTCGTGCATTCAAATTGATTCAATTAGCATTTGTTGATACATTCAAGTAATTTGTGACTAGATTCGAGCGGTTTGGTGGTGAATTCGAGGGGTAAAACTATACTAGAGGCTTGAGTTGAGTTTGGAGCATTCGAGGTAAGTGTTTGATCTAACTTTGGCTTGAGGGAATAGGATTAGATTAATATTTGATAATTGCTAAATGTTGAGTACGGTGTATAGGCATGGTGACGAGTATCTAAACACCAGTGTCTAGAGGTGACGAGTATCTATAGGCATGGTGATGAGTATCTATACACCGGGGTTAGGCCAGGCACTTACCAACACATGGGGTCGGTTGTGCTGATGCTACACTTCTGTGCTCTTTTGCACAGATCACGGTGTTGGAGCAAATTTTGGACAGCAATAGTAGATTGGGAGCAGACTTTCAGTCCGGAGACACCGAGGTAGCCTTGCTGACATCCGCGGGCCCGGAGTCTCTTCTATCGTTATTTCAGTTTGTTATCCTTTGTACCGAAACAAACAGATTACGACTTCTTTCAGTCTATTGTATTTAGTAAATCTTAGAAGTTTGTGAGTTTGCGAAACCAATCTTGGGTAGAGTTGGTATTGAAACTTCCGCATTTTTATCAATTATTTACATTTGAGACTTCCGCTTATATTATTACATGTTTCGTTTTATTCATTTGTTGATGGTTGCCAAAAGAGGTAGTAAATAATTGGCTTGCCTAGCTCCTAATAGTAGGCGCCATCACGACTCCCGAAGGAGGGATTTTCAGGTCGTGACAAGTTGGTATCAGAGCACTAGGTTACATAAGTCTCGCAACTCACGGACAAACTTAGTAGAGTCTGAGGGATCGGTACGGAGACGTCTGTATTTATCCCCCAGAGGCTACGGAGTTAGGAAAATTTCGCTTTTGTTCTTTCTTGTCGTGCGATTCTGTCTCTCAAATACTGATTGCCTTTTCTACTCCGTTCTTTCGCAGATGGCGAGAACACGTGCTTCCTCTTCTACCGCGCAGCAGCCCGAGCCCCCAGCTGCAGCTCCTACGAGGGGCAGAGGGTGAGGCCGAGGCCGTGCCAGAGGCCGAGGCAGGGGCAGAGCTCAGCCCCGAGTAGCAGTCCCAGATGTGGAGCCTCATATTGATTATGATGAGGAGGTTCCAGCCCCAGCAGCTCCAGTGGATCCAGCTCAGGTCCCAGGAGGGTTCATAGTCACCCCAGATCTTCAAGACGCTTTGGTCAGGCTGGCAGGCTTGTGGATAACGTCACCAGAGCGGGTTTGCTTCCAGTAGCACCAGCCACTTCTCAGGCTGGAGGAGGAGTTCAGACTCCTGCTACACGTACTCCAAAGCAGGCGGCTCCCCAGGCTCAGGTTCCAGTGGTTCAGCCAACTGTGGCGGTTCAGCCGGGTACTGTGACCCAGGCCGGCGATGGAGCGGCTATGTCCTCAGATGCTTTATGGAGGCTCGATAGGTTCTCCAAGCTCTTCACCACCACATTCAGCGGTACTTCTTGTCACACCTCCTTTTTCGCTACTACACCCCGTGAAGGGTATAATAAAAGGAGTTTTTTCAATTAAAGGACAATCGAAACGGGATTTATTATTAAGATTCAGAGTCGCCACTTGGGAGATTTATGGTGTCCCAAGTCACCGGTTGAATCCCGAATCGAGGAAAATATGACTCTGTTTAGCAGTCCGCGAACCAGAAATCCGAGTAAGGAATTCTGTTAACCCGCGAGAAGGTGTTAGGCATTCCCGGGTTCCGTGGTTCTAGCACGGTCGCTCAACTATTATATCTGGCTTAGTTATCTGATTTTAAAATATGTTTTAACTTATGTGCTTTTTAACTTTGAACCGCTTTTATTATTATTTTTGAAGAGAATTGCAACGTCGTGAAAACACGTCTCGAACCACGTCACATAAATGCACCCGTGGTTCTTGACACATTTCAACTTCGTTGGGATTTGGATTTGGGTCACATAAATGTGCACCCGAGTTTAGGAAGGTAATATTATTAAATGCCGGGCCCAAAGCAACTAGCGTATTATTAACTTTGTGGGAAGCCATGAAATTCTAAATGGCACGTCCCGAGGTCTAAATAGTTAATGTGAACATTTAAAGAGGGCCACGCGATTTGTGATTTTATTTGGCGTGGCGCACCTCAAAATAATTTTAAGGCCAACCTAAAAGAGCTATGATTTTCTATTGAGTATTGTCCCTATTTATTTAAAAGGCCGTTTCAACTGTATTTAAATCAAACGTTCAAAGCTTTGGGCTTCCAAACGAACCCAGTATAAAAAGAAAACAATTAAACTAAACTAGAGTCTAAATGATCCAACTCACGTATCTAATAGCAGTAAAATAGCGAGTTAATCAACTAATTATTTTGAAATCTCATTTTAATGACAAACTAAAATAGTCAACACCAAATCCAGGTGCCTTACTATATTGAAGGGTTATTTGCCTTGCTTTTTCAGAACCAAATCGATAGGATTAGTACTAGAGCATAAAATTATTAGCCTACTTATTAGAATCAAAACAGCACCTGCTCAGTTTTAAGCTTGCTTTTCATCAGTACTTTAGATCCCTAAACTAGCGTAGAATTAAAAGTCGAAATAGACTAAGCTACAGCTAACAAATAAAAGGAAAGTCCATAGAGTCCAATTACAAATCAATCTATAGTCGTATTGCTACAAGTAAAACAGTATTCAAATCAGTCAATCACTTATACATCTGAATTAGAGGAAAAACAACAGGAAGCTCATGCAGTAATGATCCAGGATCTACTATTTATCTTCAAACATGCTGTTCCAGGCATTACATACTACTGGAGGCCAAGGATATACCTGGAAATGTGTCGAAAAATAAGAAATAAAGAATCAGCAGCAGTAAGCAACAGGCAACAGCTACCAGAATTCCAGAAGCAACAACGAAACCAGTTTCAACCAGAAATGAACTCAAACACAGCCCAAAATGAATTGTAGAAGAGCAGCAACAGTAAACACCCAAAATAACTTGAACAAACCCAAACAAATTCGAAATCAACCAATACAATCTCTGAAACTTCAACAACCAGTACACAAACTCTTCAAATCATTTTTATCTAAGCTAGGACTCGAATTAACAGCTGAACTTGCACTCGATCTAAGGAATATCAATAGAACAGTAATTTTTATGGAATTTTCTGTATTTTTGGTTTTTCTAGAGGTTTTCTATTGTTTTTGGGATTTTTGAATGTTGAATTTCAAAATTAGATCTGAAAACTAGAGAGCCTCTTTTGGGGGGAATTTTTGGAGCTCAAAACTTGTTCTCTAAGGCAAGGGCATTGCCCTTTTATAGGCACATATGAGGCCATATCAGATTTTCAGCCTTTGCCACTTAGTCCTTCTTTTTAAAAATCAATTTTATCTAACTAGTCCCTTAGCTATTGACTTGCTTCTCAAGTAAGTGCACCTATTTTCTGAATTTCAGCTTAAAACCCCTTCTAGAAAGTCCTAGGGAATTCCATTTTCAGTTACTACAAGATTCTTATTTAGAAAAACCCATATTACCCTTGATTCAATTATGAAATTACTAATCCTGTACTAACCAAACCCCTACCCCTTAACCTTAGTTAGCAACCATGGTTAATTACCCAAAAGAAAAGAGAAATTCAGCTAAAATCCAAACCACTAAATTAATAAAATCTAACTAACAATCAAATTAATCAGTGAAAATTTGGAAAACAAATCTAATTGACACTAATGTCCTAGGCTGAGACTAGAAGAATCAAAATTAAACTAATATTGCAATAAAAGAGAATAGTACTGATCGAACAACGTATTAAACACTTATTAAGCTAACAATTCTGTTATTTCAAACATCTATTAAACAGGGCTGCCTAAAATTAAAAGAGAATTAAACTTATAGTAGTAAGAACAGCACTGAATTGAAACAAAAACACACATCACAACAAAATCAAAACAGAATTAAACTAAAAATAAAAAAATTACTAGAAAAGAATCAACAATAAAAAAAAACAATCAAATAAGGGGAAAACTTACTGATTCAGCCTGACTTTGAATTTTAAAAGTTTAGACGAGGTTATCAGCCTATGTTATTGTCAAACCAATAGGTTATGTTTGGGTGGCGGCGCCGCCACTGGGAACCAAAAGCGGCAGCTAGGGTTAGGGATTTGGGGCGTTTCAGTGGTTTTGAGAGGAAATAACGGTGGTTCGACGATGGCGGAGAGTGGCGGAGACGATATGTTCTCTGATTTTAGGGTAGGAGAGGGCGAATCGAGGGGTAGGGGGGTTAAGACACTTATATACCCGACATCATGGTTAGTTCCGGACCGTTGGATTGCTGAGATCCAACGGTCGTGATTAGTATCCCATTAAACGGCACCGTTTGGGGTAGTTTAAGGCTGGACTGGGTGCGGTATTTTTGGGCTTGGACTGGGTGATTTTGAACGGGTTTAGGGGTGGAATTGGGTCTGGGCTGGGGTTATGGCTTTTGGGCCTTTGCATGAAAAATGGCCTGAACTGGCCAGCCCTTTTGTTATTATTTCAAACTCTTTTGTTTTGTTTATTTTCTTCTTTTCTTTGTTTTTATTTGATTTTTGTATTTTCTATTTNATCTAAGAGAAGGTTTGAATTTAAAATTCAAATTTGAGTTGATGAATGCTTGTCAGAGTGGGGGGGGGGGGGGGGATTTTCAGAACTTCTAAACTTGTTTCTGAAGCATAGAGGACTGCCCTTTTATAGAAAAAATCAGCTGCAACTTCCAGATTTCATTTTTTAACACTTTAGTCCCTGATTTCCTAACTTGTTGCTCAAGTTACTGCCCTAAGTTTACTGAACCTTACACTAAGACCACCTTCAAGAAGGACCTAGGGTGTTTTTCTACCTGTGGAATACCTGTATTACCCTTACTTGAGTTCTGAAATTACCAAGCCTTAACAAACTAACCATTTCAAGTGCCCAAAGTACCCCTGAAGACCCCCTGAAATTACTAACACTAATTAACTAAATCCAATCCATGACTAATTGAAGATCTAATTTACCCAGCTGTAATCAGATTAGCTAACATAATCCTAATAACTACTTGATCAAATATTGAACTCACAGAACAAAAACCTACTTAACTAATTCCAATAGCTAATAACTACTAGTCGATCAAATATTCACAAAACAAATGCTAATTACTGAGTTACTACTAAACTACTGACTTAACATGGAAATCAATTATTAAAAACCTAAAGAATCCTAATCAAATTTCCACCAAATGACCACATTGTTATCAGAAAGAAAACAACTACATCAAAACTGAATCAAACCCAATTAAACTAACAACTAATTGATTGAGCTAACTAACAATTGAACATCTAAACCAATAGAACGAAAATCAACTCAGAATTAAACAAAAACTGGAAATTAACCAAGGAACTAACCTAAACATTTACTACCTAACAGCAACAACACAGAAACAGATTAATGCTAAACTAGACTATCAATTAGAATTATGCGGAAATTAAAAAAAAATTTTGTTTATCAGTAAAAGCACGAATCAACTAATAAAACCAAAACTAAAGAAAAACAAAAATAAAATGAGAAGAGACACTCACTGATTACACCAGCTTGAACGACTACACGAATTAGGGTTCTTCAGACCCTAGGTTAGGGCTCGTGGGATTCTGCAAGGACTTGAGGGATTCCAACTTGAAATTCATCATGAGGAGGTCTGAGAAGGCTCGAGCTGTGAATTTGGGGCCCTTTTGAAGACTTAAGGCTTTACAGCAGATTCTTAAATCGACATTCGAGCCGTTCAGTTGTGGTTTGAAGGAAATTAACGCTGGGTATGGAAAGAGGATGAACGGAAGAACCTAGGGTGTAAATTTGAGGTTATTAGGAGCGGGTGAAGGTTTGTCCGGATTTTCGATCCGGTATTTGAGACGCCTGGTACTGATTCGAAGTATATTAAGGGTGGATTTGGGGAGAGGAGAGTGAGGAGGTATGGTGGTGTGATTTCGGGCGGAAATAGAGACCGGCGCCGCCACCGGAAAAGGTGAGGAATTTTGGGGCGGCGCTAGGGTTTAGAGATCAGTTCTCTGAAGATGGTGAAAGAGGGAGACGAGACGGGGGTGGGGGGTCGTTTAGACAGTTAAATATTAAGGGGTTCGGGCTTCTGGACCGTCAGATCCGGTAACCTCGATGGTCCAGATCTAATATTAACTAAACGGGGTCGTATCGGTACCGCAAAAGGCAGGCCGGGTTTGGACAGGATTTGGGCCTGGGCGGGTGGAAATGGTTAAGGGTTTTGGGCTGGGGAATTGACTTGAAGATTGGCCCAAAAATGGTTGGCCTGATTTGCTCTTCTTTTTGTTTTCTTTTAAATCATTTATTTATTCCTATTTTGTTTTTGTTTTCATTTGTTTATATTTTTTTTATATTTTCTGACTAAATAAAAATGCAAAAATAAAGACCTAATATATTTAAAAGTTAAACTA
>NW_017671146.1:18722-38196 GCF_001879085.1 Nicotiana attenuata | reverse complement strand
TTTTAAGTGTCTTCAAGGTGTGCTATCATGTTTAAATGTTAATCTTGTTCATAAAACATGAAAGAATCATCGAGGGTTTGGTTTATAATAGTACTGATTCCTTTCAAGTGTCTTCAAGGTTTGCTATCATGTTCTAGTGTTAGTTTAAAATCAAAATTTGGAATATTGAGTGGGCCTGAAAGTAACTGCAGGATTAATATGTGTGTTTGTATCAATGTGATTTTTGTCACTAATAGATGTTTAAAATGGTTTTGAGTTGAATTGCGATTCATGTTTCAGTATAGGATTTTATAGTCTCAGTTTTGTGGTCACTCGATTCACAATCTGAAATCTGGAATTTAATCATTTCATGCATTTTTCTTTATTTTGAGCATGTTACTCACTGTAACTTGTCCGTTTATTTGCAATTGAAAAATGAAACTAGAAGAACTGGGTCCAACGTTGACCCAGCTGCATAGCAAGCAAACCCAAATATTATGGATACTTGTGTTGGCCCACAGAATTATTTAATTTCGCAGGCCCTGGGCCCACAGAAATTCAATACTGAGTCCTCTGTTCAAGCCTTGAAGTTGGATTCATTTTTAAGCCCAAAATTGGGCAAGCTTCAATATAAGTTGTATTGTTCTCCTTCCTGGGCCAATCTTTCCAGACCCAAACCGCTGGAAGTTAAATCCATTAAATTACATTAGGAACATGGGAATTAAGTTGCAAATATAAATTTAGGTTCTCGAGTTAAGTGGCGGACTCAAATTAAGAGGGTTCTACCTTTTGTTTGAATTCGGACTTGAATTCGAGGCCCGAATTTATAATTGTAAATTAATTAGGCCCTTTTAGAGACAAAATAAATAAAAAAATCTTAGTTTGCTTTAGGATGGCCTTTAAATAAAAATGAGACGAGCCTCGCCAAATAAAAAGGCACAAATTGCGGGGCCCTCATTAAATACTATATTAAAATATTTTAGAGATTCGGGATATGCCATTTAGCAAATCTTCATGGCTTCCCGCAAAGTTAATAAGACTCTAGCCACTTCAGGCGCGCTTTTAATAATATTACTTTCCTAAACCCGGGTGTGCATTTCATGCAACCCAAATCCAAATCCCAAAACGTTGAATAAGAGGTGTTTAGGATCCGGGTGCATTTCATGTGACGTGATCCAAAAACACGCTCTTAAACGGCGTTCACTTTCGTAAAAACAAGATAACTAAAAGCGGTAAATGATCTTAAAAAATTACATTATAGGTTGGAATATGTATTAAAATCAGACTTTTTTAGCCATTTATAATAATTTAAGCGACCGTGCTAGAACCACGGGATCCGGGGGTGCCTAACACCTTTCCTCGGGTCAACAGAATTCCTTATTCAGAATTTCTGGTTCGCAGACTCCAATCGGGAAGTCGAAATTTTCCTCGATTTGGGATTCAAATTAAACCGGTGACTTGGGACACCAAAAGCCAATCCTATCCCAAGTGGCGACTCTAAAAATAAATAAATAATCCCATTTCGAATAATGTCACTTTAAATGGAAAAACTCCCTTATACATTATCCTTCGGGGTAGGTGTGTAAAAAGGAGGTGTGACACTAAGTTGTAAAGTTCCTAATTCAACATAATTCAAACAAACCAAAACTGAACAATTTCACATTATTGGACGGAATATCACTACAAGCATTCACATGAATATAAGTCTGAAATTCTACTTCATTTCGCTCCAATCTGAGGTTACATCAATGAATTCAAGCGTGTACCTGGAAAATGAAATAGGAGAAGAAGAACGAGAGATCAACAGTTGTTAGCAGGTGATCACAGGCAGTCCAGGAAGAGTTCAGGGCTCAGAAACATTTTAAAATCACGCAGGATCAACATGTCAAACCAACACAAAGTCGAACGAGCTTAAACGAACTCCAAATGAACCCAAAAATGAACCCAGCACCATTTAAAACTTTCAGCGACCCCAAAGCTTCACCAAAACCAGTTCAAGTTGACCAAAATACTCGAAATCAAACCAGTGTACTTTCAGAGAAATTTCAGCAAACAAGTATTGGACTAAGAGATCAGCATCACTAACCAAAGTCAAAATTAGCCTAAAAATTCCTAATGAAACAGTATTTTTTTTGGATTTTTGAAGGTTTTTCTGCTTTTGTATTTGTTTTCTATTGAGATGAACTAAGATCTAAGGTGTTTTCAATTTGAATTCAAACTGCAGATCTGAAAATTTTAGGGGGCTATTTTTGGGGGGAATTTTTGGAGCTCAAAACTTGTTTATGAAGCAAAGAGGACTGCCCTTTTATAGAAAAAATCAGCTGCAACTTCCAGATTTCATTTTTTAATACTTTAGTCCCTGATTTCCTAACTTGTTGCTCAAGTTACTGCCCTAAGTTTACTGAACCTTACACTAAGACCACCTTCTAGAAGGACCTAGGGTGTTTTTCTACCTGTGGAATACCTGTATTACCCTTACTTGAGTTCTGAAATTACCAAGCCTTAACAAACTAACCATTTCAAGTACCCAAAGTACCCCTGAAGACCCCCTGAAATTACTAACACTAATTAACTAAACCCAATCCATGACTAATTGAAGATCTAATTTACCCATCTGTAATCAAATTAGCTAACATAATCCTAATAACTACTTGATCAAATATTGAACTCACAGAACAAAAACTTATTTAACTAATTCCAATAGCTAATAACTACTAGTCGATCAAATATTGAATTCACAAAACAAATGCTAATTACTGAGTTACTACTAAACTACTGACTTAACATGCGAAATCAATTATTAAAAACCTAAAGAATCCTAATCAAATTTCCACCAAATGACCACACTGTTATCAGAAAGAAAACAGCTACATCAAAACTGAATCAAACCCAATTAAACTAACAACTAATTGATTGAACTAACTAACAATTGAACATCTAAACCAATAGAACGAAAATCAACTCAGAATTAAACAAAAAATGGAAATTAACCTAGGAACTAACCTAAACATTTACTACCTAACAGTAACAACACAGAAACAGATTAATGCTAAACTAGACTATCAATTAGAATTATGCGAAAATTAAAACAATTTTTGTGTATCAGTAAAAGCACGAATCAACTAATAAAAACCAAAACTAAAGAAAAACAAAAATAAAATGAGAAGAGACACTCACTGATTAGACCAGCTTGAACGACTACACGAATTAGGGTTCTTCAAACCCTAGGTTAGGGCTCGTGGGATTCTGCATGGACTTGAGGGATTCCAACTTGAAATTCATCATGAGGAGGTCTGAGAAGGCTCGAGGTGTGAATTTGGGGCCCTTTTGAAGACTTAGGGCTTTACAGTAGATTCTTAAATTGATATTCGAACCGTTCAGTTGTGGTTTGAAGGAAATTAATGCTGGGTATGGAAAGAGGATGAACGGAAGAACCTAGGGTGTAAATTTGAGGTTATTAGGAGCGGGTTAAGGTTTGTCCGGATTTTCGATCCGGTATTTGAGATGCCTGGTACTGATTCGAAGTATATTAAGGGTGGATTTGGGGAGAGGAGAGTGAGGAGGTATGGTGGTGTGATTTCGGATGGAAATAGAGACCGGCACCGCCACCGAAAAAGGTGAGGAATTTTGGGGCGGCGCTAGGGTTTAGAGATCAGTTTTCTTAAGATGGTGAAAGAGGGAGACGAGACGGGGGTGGNACTTCATGAAATTACCCCCAGCTAATTGATTGACTATGGATTGATTTGTAGTATTGATGCCCCGATAGAAGGTTTGTTGGATCATCGCCTCCGTCATATCATTGTTTGGGAATTCTTTCACCAATGTTCTAAACCGCTCCCAAATCTCATGCAAAGGTTCCATGGGTTCTTGCTTGAAAGCCAATATCTCATCTCGAAGTGCCGCCATGTGCCCGGGTGAGAAAAATTTAGCAATAAACTTATCCGCCAACTCATCCCAAGTTGTGATGGAATGGTTGGGGAGTCTCTCTAGCCAATCCAATGCCTTTCCCCGAAGTGAGAATGGGAAAAGTCTCAACCTAAGAGCATCTTCGGACACATTCATCTGCTTGCTACCCCAACATGTATCCACGAACCCTTTGAGATGTTTGTAAGCATTTTGATCCGCAGCACCCGTGAAATACCCACGCTGCTCAAGTAAGGTCAACATTACATTAGTTATCTGAAAATTGCCCGCTCGGATTCTGGGAGGGACAATAGCACTCGCATATCCTTGATTTGGTACCACCCGAGGAACCGCTCTTGGAGGTGGCGGAGGAGGGTCTGGAACATTGTCATTAGCATTGGCCCGGCGGCCTCGTCCACGTCCGGGAGGTACAAGAGGCACCTCATCGTCTCCAATATCCTCAACCTCCTCCCCCGCAAGCACATTTCCAAGAGGATCATTTGCATTTAAAGCCATTTTGGTACCTGTAGTAAACGCACACACAAATTAGTAACAAAGAAGGAAAGAAGAACAACACACAAAACTAACTAAATAGATAGCGAAAACCGTTAGCTCCCCTGCAACGATGCCAAAACGTTGGTCGCAGCCAACTCCGCACCAATAAAAGGTAGCAAGAGAGGGTCCCAATAGATTTTACCCGATTTGTGGGTCGGGATCGAATCCACAGAGAGCTAGGATTGGAGTTGGGTATCTACTTAGCTTAGGATCGCGTGTATGTTCTTAATTGATCTTCTCATAATTTTTGGGTTTTCTTTTATAAACTATAATTATAAAACTACTAATTAGAATTGAAACTAGATTATGCTAAGAGATAATTGCTAAGAGTTGTATCTAATGGAATAAGGGGCACTAGGTAGCGACTTTCACCTAGGTGGCTAATTGACGGGTAATTGCTTCTAAAGCTTGATTGACATGATTGAGGAAGTATGTATAACCGTTGCACAATTTTACCCACTCTCACACATTGACTCTCTCGAGACCAAATGGGTAGGCAAATTAGCTCAAGCAACTCGGGTTCAAGTCGGGAAATTACTCTCTCGAGGTTTAACCCTTTAATTGGGACTATCAATTCTCTTGAGTCCATCCCAATTCCTTGTTGGGTCAATTTTGGAGACTTAGGCTCTCTCTCTCAAGAAGATCCAAGTCAACTTAGCACAAACCAGTGTTTGCAACCACCAATTCATAAGTTAAACCATAAAATTAACCCAAATACAAACACCCATAGTCAATCTAACCTTAAATCACAACACCCATCAATAACCCACACTAGGGTTGAGCCACAACCCTAGCTAATGGGTTTAGCTACTCATGCTTGAACAAGAAAATAGAGAAATAGATGAAGAACAAGACATATTAATTAAATGCTAAATTAAACTACAAGAATCTATTGTTAATTTGAAGCTAAGATGCCAAAAATGGATACAGATTAAATTCTCATGAGCGCAGCTGCTGAAATAAAATAACTGATACCCTAAAAATGGAAAAAGGTTCTATTTATACTAAGCTGAAAAAACTGGACAAAAATGCCCCTGCGGGGTCAGTGCGGACCGCACTAAATGGACCGCGGCCGCACTAGGCTCTTGAACTTCAAATCTGGGCTCTCTGAACTTGGGCTCCGCAGACCGCGTAGAATGGACCGCGGCCGCGGAGGTCTCTAACGCGGTCCGCACAAATATGACCGCGGACCGCATGGCTTGAACCATGGCAATTTTTAACTCTCTGAATCTTCTTCCGCGGACCGCACAAAGTGGTAGTGCGGCCGCGAAGCGTTCACCGCGGACCGCGCAATGTGTAATGCAGCCGCGTTGCCCGAAGCCTGGTTTTGCCATATCTCTGAATCTACCTAGTGCGGACCGCACAAAGTCGAATGCGGCCGCACTAGGCCTTTTTGCCCTCAGTTAGCCTTGTCTTTGATACTTGAGCAGGTTTTACTCCCTTTGAGCCGATCTTTGACATTTTGTCACTTTGTCGATCAAACCTGCAATCAACCACACTTATGAGCCTTTTGGGACTATTTTGTATCAATTTATAACCAAAGCGTAAGCAAGAAGGAGAGTAAAACACGTTAAAATCCCTAGTTATCAGTCATGAATATTCAGAATCTACCATTGGACCCGAGTTTTGACCTGACGAGCCCCAGGTTGGCTTTTGTTGACTTTTTGAGATAAGTGTAAAGATCATAGCTTTATCTATTGTTATTGATTTTCCTTGTATTGGTTGATGATTTTAAGTCATTGGTTAGATTTTAGCCGTGTGGAGGCGAGTTTTAAGGGAAAAGCAATTTTTGAGGGTTGAATTGGCCTAGTTGAGATAAGTATCTTGCCTAACTTTGTGTGTGAGAAGTATCCTTAGGATTGGTATTTATTAATTCATTTGTATTATGTGAGAGCTGTGTACACAAGGCGATGAGTGGGTACACGGGTTGTACATGGTATTCGACCGATTTAGGCTACTTAGACTCCTTTCATGCATTAATTTAATTGCCATATCATGCTCTAAATACTCATAGTCAATCTATTTTTCTTGTGTTAGTCTATCCTTACATGCCTTAAATGATTTCGTTAACACTTGTTTTACATCCTAATTGTTAAATTGCTCTCATGCTTTAGTTGAACTTGTTGCCTCGTTTATTGTTACATGCTATCTCTTCATTATTGATTATCATTATTTGAAGTTATTGTTCATGTTATCGCTTCCATTATTGATTTCCATTATTTGAAGCAATTGTTACACGTTGTTTCTTCCATTATGAGTTATTCTTAGGTTATACATTATCTCTCTCATTGTTGAGTTATTGGTGTTGAAGTGTTGCTAGCCGTTATAATGTTGAGGCAAAATTGTTTATTGTTGAAATATTTTTCTTGTTGAGCATTTTACATTCATTGTTATTGTTGTTATTCTTCTACACATACGATGGAGCCATGGGCTTTTGTTGTGGAAACATTGATCTTGTTGGTTGTTGGCAAGTTGTGATATATGGGCACTTGGTGCGAGTTATTATTGTGATGTGATATTGACGTGCATGCGGTGGTAAAAGGCTTGGGGTTAATGTTCAAGCGGCGGTATACGACGGGACTTATGTGCGTGTTGCTTGTAGGAGAACTACGTGAAGCCACGCGACGTCATAAGATGGGCTAAAGTGCGTATAGCTATTTCGGGAAAACTCTTATCAAAACCTATTTAAATGTAAGGCTGATGTGGCGGTATAAAGAAAGATTGTGATTGAAATTGAGAAATGTGAATATGAGGCGGGTACCTCAGTTGTGATTCTTGATTAATACGAGGGGGGTACCTCTGTTTGATTCTTATTGTACATGAGGCAGTACCTTGTTATGATTCTTGTTTTTTATCTCATATTGCAAAGAGTTTTGGTGGGAACATCCCTTGTCGATTTGTTCTTCCTGCTTCTAGCAGTTATTGTCCATATATGATCATTGTGGTTCTCTTTAGTTGTTTATTTTATGTAATTTCCATGCTTAAATTCCGGTATTAGTTCATGCTATTAACTTGTTTTTGCATCAGTTATTTTCTTTGCCTTCCATTATTATTCGTTCTTATGTTTTCATACTATTTTTTTACTAGCGAGCCCGGATCGGACACTTGCGGAGGCTTGAGGTACGGCTGTTAAGTGCCGGCAGCTCCTGAAGACCCCATCCTCTTTCCTTTTAGTTGTACAACTTCATTCAGATAGCTTTGTACTTATTTCAAACCTTTATCTGTATTACTTTAGAAGCTCGTGCACTTGTGACACCATGTTCAGGGAATTGTAATAGACGATTGGCTGTTTAACTTCTGCATTTGTACTTAGAACATATCTGTTATTTAAGTTCGTTATTATTGTTATTGTTTAAGCTGCTAAAAGAAGTAAATTATTCTAACGTTGGCTTGCCTAGCAAGCGAATTGTTAGGTTCCATCACGATCCCGATGGTGAGAATTCTGGGTCGTGACAGATAGACTATTTCTGATAGACTATTTTCTACAACACTAATACACCTAAATAACCCGGAAAAATACATTGAATTTATGCACATTTCCTTGTATGTTTCCTTCAACATAACACAATTCCTTTTGCTACTACAAAGAGATTCCTCCATATATATATATTAAATAGTATCAAGAAGAAAAATAAACATCTATGGAAAGACTTCTATATTTGAAATTGTTTGTATGTAAATAGCATACGTACATCACCTAATAATCTAAAAGGAACAATCTATATAGGTTACCAACTTAAGGATATCTTTTAGTTGTAAGTTTATTTTTCCTGCAGTCAAAAATTAAATATCATGGTGCTAATCATACTGGACAATATTTTTAAATTAATTTATAAAATTAATTCTGATGCTAGAAGAATAACAAAGATTAATCAAGAGACTCTTTTAGAGAAGATCATCTAACCGTATGTTGCTAAAAATTCTTGATAAATGGTCTTATCTAGCAACATAAGAAAGAAGCCTATAATTTTCTTCAACTACTGAATACTGTGGTGTTTATTGATCTTTGGAATGTAATAGATAGTCGGCAACAACAAACTCCGTATGATTCAAATTTCATAAATTAAAAATACTAACTCTATAGACTGCGAAAACAAAGTCCATATGTTCCAATAAACTGCAACTTATTTCATCCTGAATCTACTTAAACACCGAAGCATTAACAAAGAAACTGGGCAAAAGTATCCAGAAGCTGAAATGTCATTTTCCAAACAATCGATAAAATTACACGCAGTTTTAAAACTTCTAGTTCAATAAGCAACTTAATACATGTAAGTAAAAATTACTTACGTGTAAAGGTAAAAACCATGTTTTCGCATATTTAGACATCTTTCTTTTCTTTTGGATACTTGAGGAACGAAGATAATTAGATAACAACAATGGCGGTTAAATTTGAGTTTAGGTTGGATGATATATTGGATAATCCTAAAACGTGAATAGAAGTTGTAACTGTCTTTAACTTAATATAACTAAAATTTATTTTTATATTTAAAAAGTTAATGTAAAAAAATCTGAAATATCTTTTTGAATGATACTTAGTTAATGTATTAAGGAATTTCAAGGATTAAAAAAGGAGGGGAAGCAGGTCACATTTTGGAGGGCGGGAGTTCGTGGGATATGCTCCTTAAATTTAGGTTCTTACGCAGCGACGGGAAGTTTTATTTTTAATGCTAACTTCCTAATTATTAATTACTTATTTGAATTGAGTAATAACTACCCCTACTTCAAATAATAGATATTTAAATATTTTAATTTAAAATTAAAAACTAATAACTGATTATTAACTAATTAACTAAGTTTTGTCCTAAAAACTAATACATGGCATTTTCCTACGCTGCCACTTGTCATAATCCTAGGCTGGACTTTCTTCCTTTTAATAATATATAGAAATCCTAGTAGGTGTCTTGGCCTAGCCTCGTCACTACTCTACCGAGTTTTGGCTTGATACTTACTGGGTACCATTGTGGTGTTCATACTATCCTTCTACACATCTTTTATGCAGATCCAGGTACGTCTGCCCGCGACGGATGCTAGAGTTGATTTGAGTTGCTGATTTGGAGACTTCAAGGTATACCTTGTTCACGTCCGCAGGCCTCGGAGTCACCTTCCCCAATCTTTACTTCCTGTTATATTTTCATTCAGATTCAGACAGTGATATAGTAGACACTCTAGTATTACTCTGTAAAGTTTATGACTCAGTTCCACCGGTTTTGGGAAAGTAAATGTTGAGATTCTATTTAAGGAGTTTATATTAGTTTATCAGACTTGTTTTTGTGTCCAGTTGATTATTTTTGTAAATATTATCAAATGTTAGGCTTACTTATTCGTAAAAACTAGGTGCCATCACGACATCCTACAGAGAACAATTGGGGTCGTGAGACTAACCTTTGGTACTCCCTCACATCTGCCAATGCTATATCATCATTGACATTGCAATGTTGATCATACTCTATTGTTGCAAGCTTCCTATTCTGTTCCGTTGGTGTTAGTGTAGCCTTAGATCCTGTCAAGCCTAGCTCTTCTATCAGTTCTAAGACATATTTCCTTTGACATAACAATATTCCCTTCTGTGACCTATGATCGCGGCTGTCTCAACACTACACAATGGTAGGAAGAGTGGATAGCAATAACTAATACCCGAATAGTGGATCGGGGTCGAAATTCCACAGGGAGCTAGTAAAGGAGTTAGAATATCTGTCTAGCCTAGAGTTGCGGTTGTGCTTCTAATGTCGCTTCACACATTTTTGGGGTTTTCTTTTTAAACTACTCTTGTAAAACTAATGATTTAAACTAAATTATGCTAGGAGAATATTGCTAAGTTGTGCTTAATATAGGAAAAAGGCACTAGGGTCGTGACACTACCTAGGTGGCTAGCTAACGGGTAGAAGCTACTAAGGGGAGATTGATAAATCTTGGTGTATTGCTATAACCGTTGCACAATTGCACTCATTCTCACACCTCTCGGTAGAGAGAACGATTTTGCCCAATTGACTCTCTCGAGACCAATTAGGTAGGCCAATTAGATCGAGCAACTAGGGCTCAAGTAGGGTAGTTACTCTTTCGAGGTTTAACCCGTTAATTGGGACTACCATTCTCATGGGTCCATCCCAATTCCTTGTTAGGTCAACTTTTAGGGTCATATGACTCTCTTTCTCAAGAAGAGTTTGACCCACTAAGCTTGAGTTCATGTTTGCAACCACAAATTCTAGATTGAAACACAAAATTAACCCAAATAACAAATACTCAATCTCACCCTAGAATGCAACACCCATTAACTACCCACACTAGGGTTGAGCCACAACCCTAGCTAATGGGTTTAGCTAGACATAATTAGTGAAGAAACAGAAGAAATAGATGATGAAAATAACATAATGATTGATTACTAATTAGAATTTATGATACTAAAAAGGAAAATTGCCAAAATAGGCTACAAAATACGTCTCACGAGCGCAGCTCTTGTTCAGAATCTAAAACTTGACCTAAAAATGGTAAAATGTCCTATTTATACCGGGCTGGAAAAACTGGACAAAAATACCCCTTCGGGGTCAGCGCGGACCGCGCAAAAAGGTAACGCGGCCGCGTTGGCTCTTGGACTCTTGAAATCTGCTCTCTGAAGTTGGGACCGCGGACCGCGCAGAAATGTAACGCGGCCACGGTGGAAGACTGGCGCGGACCGCGCAGAAATGCAGCGCGGCCGCGTGGCTAGATTTGGCCAAAACTCCAACTCTCTGAATCTCATCCACGCGGACCGCGTAAAAATGTAGCGCGGCCGCGTGGGACTTTGTCTTGCATTTGTGGTCTCTGAACATGACTGGCGCGGACCGCGTAGAAATGGAGCGCGGCCGCGCGGAATACCCTTGAATTAGCCAGTCTCTGAATCTCCTAGCGCGGCCGCGTGGCATATCAGTGCAGTCCGCGCTAGGTCTTCCTGTTTCCCACTTCCCTTGGTTTTTGACACTTGGCAGGTTTCACTCCATTTTGAGCCGATCTTTGACATTTGTCATCTTGTCGCTCAAACCTGCATTCAAGCACAACTTGTAAGCATTTTGGGACTACTTTGTGGTAATTTGTAACAAAAGTAATAGCAAGAAGGGGGTATAATCATGTTAAGATCCTAACTTATCAACTCCCCCAAACTTAAACCTTTGCTTGTCCTTAAGCAAACAAAATAAGACCCACCCTTAAAAAGGCAATCCAAGAATTTCCAGCCATCCTAAAGTAACCTCAACAAGCATCAATTGGGACTAACAATTGCCCTCAATACGAATACATCATTAACACATTTTAAGCTTTTGAAAACTATGGATTAAGTGTGACACAAGAGCATCAAGGGTTGACACATTTCATCAAAGAGCTTTTCTCAAATACCTTGGTCATTGTGGAACCCAAACTCACACATCCTCAACTCTCCCTAAGCGAACCTCACCTTTTAGAGTATTGACACACAAACCGAGGTTGAAGGACTTTCACTCATTTCTCTCACAAAGAAGGTCGCAAGTCCGGCTCTAGGTACCATATGCTTGCTCCTTATGTAAGTATCCACTAATGTAGGTTCCCTTCGACTCAAGATCCTATAGGGCTTTTGGGAAGTCAATTGTGAGGGCTTTTGGGTAAGGGTAGGACATGTTTTGTTCAAATGGGTTCAACCTTCCCTTAAGCACTTTTTTGATTCATTTTGGCACACTTTCTTGACTCATTTGAGTAATTCACTTCTTTTCAAGGGCTAGAGGGACATAGTCACTCTTTCTTAGGCAATTCAAATAATTTCTCCTTTTTCTACTTTTGTTTCCACACCTTTTTCACTTTTGTTTTTCTTGACCCCTTTTTATTCTTTTTCACCTTGTTCTTTCTTTTTGTCTTTTTCTTTTTCTCTTTTTCATTGCCTTGCCTTTCTCTTTTTGCTTTAGTACCTTTTTCCCTTTTTGTTTTCCTTCTTGTCTCTCCCCCTAAACTTTGACTTTGCCATTGCTCAAGGGAAGTGTGGGTGCCAAGAGAGGGTAAAAACGGGTATAGGCTTGTAGCATTGGTTCATGAAAGAAGAAGGTTTAAGGCTCAAAAGGGTTAACTATGGATCATTTTGTTGGTGGGCCATGGAATTGTTCATTTTACAATTGAATCAAGGAGAGCCTATAGTCACTTCTCAAGTCAAACTTCACCTATGATTTCGCCTCAACAAACACTCGGGGCAAGTTCTAGACCATTGGCTTGGGACTTGGACTCAAAATTCAATTCCTTGCCACACATGCTAGGGGATTGCTAAAGATATCGAGTCGAGGTCCCACAACAACCTTAGTCATGATTCAAGCGCACAGTGGTCCAAAAAGACCACATTATGATTGTTTGGTCAACACAAGAGTCTCAAGGCCACGACTTTCACCATACCCTAAACACAACCTTATGTCTTTGACCATGGGATCAAAGGCAAATGTGTTAGGCCCAAGTGAAGCTTTGCCTGAGGTACCCTTAACTACAAAATATCAAAAGACAAAAGAAAAATCAAAGAAACAGACTCAAACCCTTAAGAAGGTTGTCACGCCATCTATCATTGGGAAGAGCCACCCGGTTCGCACAACACTCTACCCTTGGAAAGAACCGTGGCATTAAGAAAACCAAGGGTTTATTGAAAACACCAAAAACAAAACCAAAGGCTACGAGCCTATCTACTAAGCTAAAAACGAAATTTTTTTGCGAAAATAGAAAAATCGAATAAATATGTACACTAGGGGAGTAGAATATAGAATGAGGGATGAATATATACCAAAAGTACTTTATATACAGACCAAAAGAGAATAAAAATACGAGAAGAGTAGCTAAAATATGAATTTATATACAGACCAACTAGAAATGGAAAAAGACATAAAGTAAGAATCTAATATATACAATCATCCAGATAATCCAAAAAGGTAGGGCACACCCCCACGAATAAGAGCTGGAATTGTCCCCAATGCCAACTACACAAATAAGCACAAAATAAGATCAAAGGATATAGAAGGGGCTCCCTAAGCCTGATCCGTCTGCATGGGCTCCTCAGTGGTCCCCTGGTCCTCTATACTGGCGGGAACCTCAAACTGGTTCCCGGCTTGTTGCTGCTCTGCTGCTGGGACAGGGGCCGGGTCATGGACTGGCTGAACATCTGGTGCAACACTGGAGGGACCCTCCTGAACCTGTGCTACCTCGATCACTACACCCTCAGTGCTAGGAAGCTTCCTCTTCTTTCTTGGGTGCCTAGGCTCCTCCTCCTGCTGTGGCTGAGATGCTGCTGGGTCTAGGGCTGGATTCCCAAATAGCAAGTCTAATGGCATCTGCTCTGCCAATAGCTTGTCTACGTCAGCTCGAAGCTTCTTCACCGACTCCCTCGACGCCCTCGACTTTCTCATCTTCTTATGTTCCTTGGCAAGCTCCTTCAAAGCCTTACCATGTGAATCTACCGCCTTAGTCAAGGTGGCCTGAGTCTCTAAATTCTTCTCCTGGTTGGCTAGGAGCTTCTTCAATGCCTCCTCAATAGAAGGAGGAATCTGAACAGTGACTGGTGCTGACTGGCCTCAACTGTAATAGCCAAGGTGGACAACTTGGATGTCGCAGCTGACATCCAGTTGTTCAGACTGGCTAAAAACTGACTGAGCTGGTGGGTAGTGAACCGATGAGTCTTTGATGAAGGGACTGCCGGGTCAGCTGAAGTAGAAGGACCTGGGGGCAAGGGCTCACTGGTGGAAGTGGCAGGGATGGAGGATGGTCCAGTAGAAGGCTCTACCGCAACTGGCTCCTCAGACTGGCCAGTTGGGGCAGAGGTAGGTGGCTGGTACTTCTTGGATTTTGGGTTGTCTGAACCCAACTGGCTATACCATGAATAGGGGGCCACCGGCTTTGTCTTGACATCAAAACGTTTTTTCTTGACCTCCAAATCTCTAAAGTACATGGACAGGGTGTTAGGGAAAGGGTAGTTTGTGTTGGTCTCCTGTCCGATAGCGAAGATCACCCTCGAGATGATGTTACCCATATTGAGAGGAAGCCCGGCCATGATGGATGCCACAAGAACAGCCCGAGCAAGAGGAACTGAGTGATCATTGGTGGAAGGATCAAGTCTACTACAAACAAAAGTCAACCAACCCTTAGCTTCAAAACTGAAGGTGTTCCGCAGAATCTTCTCCCCCGCTTTCAACCATTTTGGAACAGTGCCCGGGGATGCCAAGTAGTCGGCCAACCAAGGTCGCACTTCCTCACCCATTGCTAGCTTAGCTAACTATTCCGATTCATCTTCCTCCTTGAACCCCAAGTAGTCATTCAACGACTGCCTATCAAACACTACCATTTTGTCTCTCACCTTCGTCACTTTCGTGTCTTTGACTATGTGAGAGACATTGCAATAAAACTCTTTCACCATATGTTCATTGGCATCAATACATTTCTCCTTGAAAAAGTCCCAGCGATATCTAGTACAGAATTGCTTTTGCATGTTCGGGTTGAGAGGTACAAGGTCTTTGTCAATGAATGTTCTCTCCGGGATCAACTTCCTCACGGGCCACCACTCTCTAAATTTGTGGAATGCCAACTCACTAACAAATCTGCCTGCCCAGGCTTCAGGGTTTCTGGTTCGATCAACTCCCCCGACTTGAGGCTCACCCCCTCACCATATCCTGCACTCTCCCCAGATAATGAAGCTGTAGGGAAGGTGGAGTATTGTTCATCACTTCCTGCTACGGACTCATCAGACGAATTCGAGATTACGTTGACTGGTTTTTTGGATGAGGGTGAAGGTGGAGGAGTGTCATGTAATTGGAGTGGGTCAGTTATGTGAGTGGGGGCTGACTCTGAGGAGATGCTCCGGGAGGGTGCATACTCATTCCCCGAAGAGTGGGAGGCAGCCCTATCAGCAGCTCGTATCAGTTTCCGGGTATTTTTGATGTTTGCCCGAGCTTGGGGAGTGAGTTTAGCTATTTTCTTGCCCTTACCCCCTCGGGAGGCACCACCTCTCCCGGGTTGTTGAACTTGTTTGCCACCTCTTTGTTTAACCATGATCTGCAGAAACACGCATCTAACATTGTTAGTTTAAGCACATACAGTGGAAACGATGACTAACACAAGAGGAAGACACAATTAATTTGCAGAACACAGAAGCAGGACACAGGGGCGTGGACCGCGCAAAACAGTCACGCGGCAGCGCGGACCGCGCAAATATGAAGCGCGGCCGCGCTTGGCATAAACCTCCAAAAATCACTTCTCTGAATCTCCCCAACGCGGTCCACACTGATGTGGAACACGGCCGCGTTGGGCCAGCACGAACCGCACAAAAATGTGACGCGGCCGCGCTGGGTAAGTTAGGCACCCACAGAAGAATCAACGCGGACCGCGCAGAAAGGACGCACGGCCGTGCTGGGCCATGTAATTGAACTGAGTTAGGGTTTAGCATTTTGGTCCATTTTTCATCAAGTCTTTGAGTCCTAGTTGTCCCTACTCAATTAGCCATATAGTAATTCATGCCCAGTGTTCCAGACTAACACAAAAAAACTAATCTAAACATTAAACCTAAGAATAAACGGGAAGAAAGAAGAAGCTATACTACTGGAAAGCAAATAAAATAATTAAAAATTAAGACTAATGAATGAAATATGCAAGAAATGTTACCGGGAATTATGAAGATTCAAACTACTTGATGCAAAGGTCTCAAATGAAAAGTAAAAATTAGGCTCAGGAAGTTAGAGTGCGAAAAGGGTAAAATGAGGCCTTGGGTCTCTATTTATAGAAAACCGTGGGACCCTTCACTTACCTACCAGCGCGGCCGCACAAAAATGGCCGCGGACCGCGCTGGATTTATAGCCATCGCATTGAACTAAGGTGCCCACGCGGACCGCACTGTTATGCTACGCGGCCGCGTGGGAATCTTCAGAGCCTAAAGCATTTGGTCCTCCCAGAACGGACCGCGCAAAAATGTTATTTGGCCGTGCGGGTAACTTCAGAGACTTACACCCCCTTGCACAAGCCAGCGCGGACCGCGCAAAAATGCTATTCGGCCGTGCGGGTAACTTCAGAGACTTACACCCCCTTGCACAAGCCAGCGCGGACCGCACTGATTTGTAGCGCGGCCGCGTTGGCAAACTTCAGAGACCTGACTTTTTGTGCTTTTAAGGGTAATAATGTTTCAAATAGTGTATAGATATAAAAAAATCCCATAAATAAAAGAGAAAAAAGAAAAAATAAGAAGAAAAGGAGAAAAGGAAAAAAAAAAGGAAAAAAGAAAAGAAGCATAGATATAAAAAAGAATTGGAGAAAAAAGAGAAACTTTCCCACAAAAACTACTATGGGTAGGAAATATAATTAGTTTGATAGGTAGAAAAATAAATGAGTAGATAAGGATTAATAATTTTATTTTTGTGGGTAACGGTGTCATTCAATTCGGCATAGCCCATCTAAAAGCTAGTGTCAATATGGACTGCATATGTAGCCCGAATAGAGCCGTAAAAAAACTTACCAAAACATAGAAAAATAGGTTTCTTTTTTTGGGTTATATAGTCGCGAAAAATTGAAGTAAAAGCCTTTATCAGTTGGACTGGTAATTAATCAAACTGTAAAAATAAAGAACAAACAAATGAATTTGAGTGGGATAGGTTGTGTTATAACTCATTTGTTAGCCTAAGTTGACTCTCCCTGCATTTTGACCCGAGCAAATATTGAGAAGGATACAATGCAACCTATTTATAAAATGGAGTCATAATTTTTTCCTGAAAGAACACCTCTAGTAATTCATTAAAAACATAAACACACTAGTAATTCATTAAAAACATAATATATCTAAGAATGGCAGAACATCATTTACAACCCAACTACGAAATATAATTTCCCAAGAATCACTTGTAATAAGAACAAAACAGAAAGCTTAGATGAATTAAGAGCAACAGAACTAAAAGTCTATCTAAGGAATAAATACACAGTAGGAAGACAAAATAGAAAACATATCTTCACAAGCAACATTGACATTGGCTGTCCAAATTATAAATATGAACAAAGTAATTGGACAGAATTAATAATAAAAGCATTTTGAACAGTATATAAAACTTAATATAGTTTGTAAATTGGTAATTCCTCTCTAGCTTCACCGGACCCCTACCAGCTGTATTAGTATCAGACTATCCAAATCATGAGTCCTACTTACAATGTAAAAATAAAATAAAATAAAATCAGAGATGTTTATAGTTAAACCTGATTTCACAAGAAGCATGTTAAAATCAGCAGATATCTATTTCCTATTTTCCTTTTTTGAAGAAGTCAGCCGTTCTCAGTTATTTGTTATGTCCTATTTCTGTAGCTGCAAAATTGTGATGTTAAACATGAGTTTCAATGCTCTTTGGAAGCTGTCCATTCCAAGTATAACTTTCTGATTTATTATCCTCTTCTTCCATCGTTTTTCCTTCATTGTTAGACATTCCTATAGCTGAACCCGAACCAGTAAAATGAAGAGGGCCTTCAGGGGAACCAGATTGTGTAGCATTTGTCTTTGAAGACTCCCCTATTTCATCCATTGTAGACCATGAACAACCCAATAGTGGGACTCGTCGGACATGAAGTCTATACTTCTGCAAATCACAAGTAAATTTTCCATCAACATATGTCAAAAAAAGATGAATTTTGGGACTAATTCAACCCTAAATTTAGCTCATGAAATGAGGATTGCACGAAACCAAACAAAGAGACAACAATTCATATCCCTATATTAATGTGGGAAATTCTAACACAACAAATGTCATCGGTGCAAAACATGAGAGTTATTTGTTGAAAGAGCACAACAGGAAATGAATTAATTTGACTTATATTAAGAGAAAAGCTACCTGTAAATGGCTTTTCACTTCGTCATTGGTTAGGCCATCCACTTGCATGATCTCTCTTATCTGTTTTGGTGTAGCCACTGCAGGAAATAACTTCAAAATTAATTTTAATGTTTTGGTTGGATAAAAGTATATCACTTAATAATCATACCAGATGAAACAAATGATAATGAAATAGCATCTTGGCGAGTGAAGGAAAATATTTATTTATAAATCTTTTTTTTTCGATGAAGAATTTTATTATAGTATGAAACCTCTTTCAACTAGAAACAGGAAAGTCTATTCCTATATTTATTTGTGCACGAAATGGAAAGAATAACTTGTGTTCTCGTTCCAAGAGGTGAGCAATATAAATACATGTACATCAGGTGCTAACTACGGAAAGAAATAAAAAAGATTTATACAAATCTGCTATTTATGTACACTACTAAGAAAGAGTCTACATTCACTCTATAATAAGTGTCTAGATTCATTCTATAATAAGTGTCTAGATTCATTCTATAACACTCCCCTCAAGCTGCAGCATATATGTTGATCATGCCCAGCTTGTTACAAAGGTAACCAACTCGACCATTCAATGTTTTACTGAACAAATCAGCTAGTTGCTCTCCCGTCTTCACGTAGCCAGTGGAAATCAAGTTCTCTTGAATTTTTTCACGAATAAAATGACAGTCAACTTCAATATGCTTGGTTCATTCATGATACACTGGATTTGAGGCAATATGGAGCGCATCTTGATTGTCACACCTAGGGATGGCAAATGGGGCAGGGCGAGGCAGGGGGGGCAGGGCAAAACCTTAACGGGGCAGGGCAGGGCAAAGTCATAACGGGGCAGGGCAGGGCGGGGCGGGTCAAAACACATTTTCAGAAAATAATAAATGGGGCAGGGCAGGTGTAGGGGCTGGATTTTTGCTGCAAGCACAAACAAATAAACTGGAGTATTCTTCACTTGGGTGCGCACATTTCTGTACAAAGGCTTCAAATCGTTTTAGCAAAGCATATAATTAATTAGTTGCCGAAATGTGTTCACTTATGAGTATTAACTAAAAGGATTAATCATACTGGTCTTCCCATTTAAATAGTTTTAAAAACTATTCTTTCTTTCCTAATGTTTCGTAATCAAGACGACATGTTACTAAAGCGTAATATCTGGTTAATTCATCGAGTTTAAATAACAAATAGTAAATGATAAGAAATCGAAGCTGGAAAAAAATGATGTG
>NW_017671146.1:0-11734 GCF_001879085.1 Nicotiana attenuata | reverse complement strand
CTGTTACTAATATAATGCTGCAATCGTTACGCGACGTTTCGAAGAATTCCTAGAGTGATAGTCCTATGTATGTAACAAGTAGATATAAATCCAAGATTTTAAATAAATTTGAGTTCCTATAACAATTTCAAATTAATATACTATAATATTATTAGGTTATAAATCAATAAATATCATAAAAATTTAGTATACATTATTATATAATAATGAATATGGCAAAAACTATTAGGTTTATATATCCGTAATTCATAGATTACATTGTAGTAATAAATGTATGGTCAAAATCTGACGCTGCAGTCGTCTAACCAGATCCCGTCCAAGCGACGAGATAGTGGAAGACAGCATGGTTTGCACCAAATCCCGTACTCACAATACCGCCATGACAAGGAACGATACTCTGGGAACGACGAAAGCGGACATGGTGCGCAAGTGGTATCGACCCATAGTGAAGATTCCATAACTATATATAGGAGAGGAGTCTTTCATAAAAAGGGGGCTTTTTTCTCTCTCTTCCCTCTCCTCTGTAATCTTCTAGCAAAAGGAAGAAAAAGTCATCTCCATGAGAATGAAAAACAGTCAATCTCCATCGATTAACAAAAGAAGAAATGACAAACATCAAAAGATTGACAACCCCTATTTCATCTTATGCATATTTTCTGATTTGTTTATGGATCTGGAAGTTATTAGTTTGACAGAAATTTTCCTCTTCATTCTTCTCTAATTGATTAGCAAAAAGATCTCAATAATTTTTTGTCAAAACAATTTGGCGCCGTCTGTGGAATTTCTTAGTGAAAACTTCCTAGTCTCCCTCCAGATAGAAAACCGGAAACATGATCACCAGCCGAGAGGAACGGTAAGCGAATCTCACACGCCAACCTAGATCATGATGCTATATACGAGCACAAGTTGCAACCAACATTCATCCACCGCAAGCCGAGGAACCCAGAAACCAGTCAAAACAAAGCCTAGCCCGCACAGGACAAAAGCACAAAAGGAAGAAAAAGAACGAATACGGTTACCAAAGTCAAAAAACCATCCCCGTCAACTATCGAAGCGCCAAGTTGAGCAAGTAACGCCACCGATCCACTTCATTCACCAACTCAATCAGATCGGGATAAGAGGACATCATCCTAACCCACCTTCTGCTGGTTGCCCCGAACAAAAACGCAAGCACAGCACGGGCAAACAAGCAAGGGAAACATCCCAACTGAAGCATCGGAAATTACACGAACTACCGAAATATCGTCCACCAGACGAACTCGATGCCTCAGAAGGAACACCCTTCAAATGATACTTCCTCTCCCTCACCAAAAAGGTGTCCAAGAATGCCTTCCTGGGGACTTAAAGATCGGGCCGACGAGGGGAACCCCCGAGGTCAAAGCGTAATTCATCGTCCCATCCACCAATGACATCTCAAGATCGAAAAATGAAAAGGTTAGACAGGAAACTCCAATATGTGTGTGAAAATGAGTGTGAGCAAAGCAGCAGCATTCCTGCTCTCCGATATCACGCTCCCCGACGTAAGTAAAATAAAGCAAACTGGGACTCACCCAAGAAACGCAAGAAAGCTAAGCAAAAAAATGGGATCCCTTCTTTGTTGAGTTCTAGTATATGATAATTTTATGCCATAGTTTTCTTGTTCGATTTCTTGCTTCCGTGCTACAGGTTTTAAACATTGCTTGTTAGAGGCTTAAGTTATGAATCTTAGCTTCCTTATGGTTAAACTGCATTCCTATTCGGGAAGTAAACTTAAATGGAAAACGCATGTTGTTTTCAAGTAATATCTGTGCCAGCTAGCGGATGTGCATGGTTATTATTCTCACTTTCGTTGCTGATCGATTTGCCATCGTTTTGTCGTGGCTCAGGCTACGACTTGCTTTTATGGCTGGCAACTTTATACGACGTACTGATTGTTGTTATTGGCTACAATTCTAGAAAAAGATTCAGCCAGTAATATGTAAAGCTTTGAAGAGATATCACTACTGAAAAGCGGTATCAGGAGAAGTGCCTATTATGTGCTCATGCTTTACAGTTCTACGAAAGAAAACAAGTCACAAGGGCAAGTGAGCCCAATATTCTCCAGTAAAAACAAAATCGAGTACGCCAGATTCACCCCGACATACGCACGAACAGTTTAGGCGACCTGCGGTGCTCCAAAAATCCGACAGTAAAACCAACGGTTAATAATTTCTACGAAAGCTCGAAATCACACCCTCAAGGCCAAGGGCCTCCGCCAAAAAGCAGAGCTCGACTCGATCGAATAAGCGACGGGTTAAATATTTCACGAAAGCTCAAATAACAACCTTAAGCCAAGGGCCTCCGCCAAAAAGTAGAGTTCGGACCTCGATCGACAACGAGCGGTAATATTCGACGAAGCTCAAAAATCACACCCTTATAGCCAAGATGCCTCCGCGAAAAAAGCCAGAGTTCGACCTCGAGCGAACAAACGAGGGTTAATATTTTCGACGAAAATGCTTGAAATCACCCCCTTAAGGCCAAGGGCCTCCGCCAAAAAGCAGAGTACGACCTGATGAAACAACGACGGGTTAATATTTCGACGAAAGCTCGAAATCACACCCTTAAGTCAAGAGGCCTCGCCAAAAAAAGCAGAGTTCGACCTCGACCGAATATACGACGGGTTATATTTTGACGAAAGCTCGAAAATCACATCCTTAAGGCCAAGGGCCTCCGCCAGAAAAGTGAGTGTTCACCTCATCGAACAACAAGCGGTTAATATTTCGATGAAAGATTCGAAATAACACCCTTAAGGCCAAGGGCCTCCACCAAAAAGAAGAGTTCGACCTCGATCGAACAACGACGGGTTAATATTTCGGCGAAAGCTCGAAATCACCACCCTTAAGGCCAAGGCCTCCGCCAAAGATCAGAGTTCGACCTCGATCAAACAATGAACGGGTTAATATTTGCATGAAAGCTCAAAATCACACCCTAAGGCAAGGGCCTCCGCCAAAAAAGCAGAGTTCACCTCGATCGAACAATAACGGTTTAATATTTCGACGGAAACTTTTGAAAAATACCCTAAGCCCAAGGGTCTCTGCCAAAAAGGAAGAGTTCGACTCGATAAAACAACGACGGGTTAATATTTCAGAGGGAAGCTCAAAATAACACCCTTAAGGCCAAGGCCGTCCGTCAAAAAGAAGAGTTGACCTCGATCGAAACCAAACGACGGAGTCACACATTTCAACGAGAATTCTAGATGATACCCCTAGATCGAAAGCCATCGCCGAAGAAAACTGGGACTCCCGACGGATGATACTTTGATAAAGCTCGAAAATAAAATCGCCTACGGCTAAGGCCTCTATCAGAAAGGAATTCGTATTACTATTACGGACATGATGGATTAGCATCTCGACACAAGGTGACAAGCACCGTCCCGTTGGCTAAAGCATCACCAAGCTTACTCAACGCGAGTGACCTTGAAGTCCCCTAAGAAGTGGAGGTCAGCAGTGCAAAATTTACTTTGCATCAAAGAATTACGAAGAGCAAAACAGGAAAAGGAGTACAGAAGACATGTAACAATTGAAAAATCCCTCTTCATACAAAGCTACTGCGCAAAACAGCTGCAAATTAGCTACAAGCTAAAACAACGGAGTCCAAGAAAAGAAACAATAAAAACAATAAAAAAAAGGAAGAAAAAAACAGCAGATAGCAATTCTTTCACTCAGGCATCGCAATCTCCAGGAGATCCTCCCCATCACCCGCACCCTCATCAGCTTCCTGGCGTTGCAGAGTCATATTCCTAGTTAACACGAGAGATTCAAGGAAAGGTAATTCGAAAAAGTTACACACTACTAAAATTAGAGTGTCTTTTGAAATTTGAAAATTTGCTTTTCATTAGTCTTTAGACAAAAATAAAAAATAAAAAATCTAATATGGATCAAGTAAAAGTAACTGGATGAATTCACAACTGAAATAATATTTCAAATTAAATTAAATAGAAACGACAAACCATTGCTGAGTTTGTTGGAGCCAAAGCGCACCAACGTCCAAACAGATTAGATACTAAAACTCATTATTAGCATAGAAAAGAGGGATCGCAATTTTTATTATTTCCTTTTAAATTTCTTATAAAGACAAATATATGTTGGGATCTTTTTAAGTAACCCAGGTCCCATGTTATTATATAATACTGATCGGGGCTTTAGCTATTATTATAATATACTATTTTTGGAAAATACAGATAGTATGACATGACTAGCACATAGTATAATCACTTTCTTGAGCAGAAGATAGTGTTATTATTTTAATTTAGTTGGAAACATAATATAATCGTTAAATAACATGGATAATAATTCAATCACTTTCTATATCATCTTCTAAAAACTCCCAATCCCCCAACTCACAATTAACAATGTTCTTTCTTGTTCGAGATATTAAATAATCATAGGCTCTAATAAAAGTCGAACTCTTACCTAGTTCAGACACGCTTATTCGTGGACCAATTCTTAGTATTGTTCATTGATATACCAACGAGAGATATGACTTTGTACTTCATATATATATATATATATATATATATATATATATATGTAGTAGACTGTATTAGTAAATAATTACTAGTAATTTAGTAGACAAAATGTATTGTAAAATAATTCTGGAAATATAAATGAGTATTAAACAGAAATGAACATAAACAGAAATGACATAAAACCAATTCGAGCCCACTGAATTCACAGTGTTTCCTTAAGGAATTTAATCCCCTCCTAGTACCCAAGGTTATGGATTTTTTCCTCCCAGGATAGAACGAATTACACACTGGTGTAGTGGTACTTCAAACCCAGTGTTTCAGCGAACACAAAGTCGGTAGCAAATCACACTTACTTTTTGCTTTGTTTGATGCTAAAAGTATGCAGAAGAAGGAGAAGAAACTCAGAAAATCGTAGTGAAATTCTGAGCAGAATAGTGTTGTATTTATAGCCAAAGTTAGACTGAAATCTGAAGAGGTGCAACTCTTCAGAATGGCTGTTTATGCAAAAACGCCCACAGCATAAATGCCATTACATAAATGGCCATTTACTCAATAATAAAGAGGGAAAATAAAGAGGAAAAATTGAAGAGCGGTAGTTACTTTTCTGTTAGCAAAACAGAAAAAACAGATTTGATTTAATATTAATATTTATATTTAATATTTTGTTATTAAAACAAATATTTAATTACATTCTGTTAACATTTTACTATTAACAAATAAATTTGGTCCAAAAAGTTAATCAATCAATCGATCATTTGAACCAAATCCGAATCCGAAGCCGAAGCGAAGCCGAAGCCGAAGCCGAAGCCGAGCCGAGCGAGCGACGACGACGACGGCGCGAGGCTTGCCTTCTTCTCAACTCTTTAAGAGCTAGAAGAAGAGCCAATTGCTTATATACCCATAAAAAACCTCTTCCTCTTCCAATATGGACAATGCCCATTTGCCAAGGGGGGGAACTTAAAAATTTCACTCAAAATTTTTATTTCCCTCCATTTCCCATTCACCCTCTTTTAAGTATTTAATATATTAATTAAACACATCCAAAACCCAACAATCCCCCACATGAATGGGGAATGGCTATATCACGGAAGTATGCATGAAAAACTGTGTGATTCGCAAGTAAGGATTAATTGCATCTGGATAAGTAGGTTTCCCTTTGAACTTTCCGTAGTGAACTTATGTCGGATATACTCGATCAATCGGTAGATTTTGATATATATTTGAACCGTCGACTTTAGTGTATACCTAGACAACCACAAGTCACACAACCAACCCTTAACCGTCTTTTGTTCTCATTGTTGTGTTCTTTTCAGCCATGAACACCGCCTGGTTTCATTAAGTGCGTAGAGAACTGGCCTTACAATGGTCTCCTTGAAGCGGCTAACACTTCACACTTACATAGGTGGATTCCTAAATGTGTCATCCCTAGATACACTATTTGATATACCCCGTATCAAATTTAGAAATCATTAAAAAGCCTTAATGCTTTATCTCTTGGTACTGAACATTGTCTCATCACGAGAATGGACCAAAAGTTTAGTTGACAATGTTGAACCGTAATAAATGACTTTGTTTGATCTCCTTGAACCTAGATCTTGGGATTTCTCAGTCTTCTAGGTAGAGTTACCGCCACTATGACTTGTTCTCGGCCACAGTCCCATTCCCCTTGATGACTTCTCAACTACCTCTTCTAGTTAGGCATTTTGTAAGTGGATCCGAACAACTTATCAACTTGACTTTACATAGTCAATCGTTATAATTTCTCTAGAGAGTAATGTCTAACGGTTTTATGTCTTCGTCGTATATGGCGAGACTTACCGTTATACATAACGCTCCCAAGCCCTTCCAATTGCCGCTTGACTATCACAATGTATGCATATTGGTTGCCAACGGTTTGGGCCAAAATGGAATATCTTCAAGAAATTTTCGGAGCCATTCAGCTTCTTCACCGGCTTTATCCAAGGCTATGAACTCAGCCTCCATTGTAGAGCGGGCAATACAAGTTTGTTTGGATGACTTCCAAGATACCGCTCCTCCACCAATATGAATTACATATCCACTTGTGGACTTGGAATCAGTTTGATCCGGTGATCCAATTTGCATCACAGTATCCTTCAATGGGACCGCAGGATATTTATTGTGTGCAAAGCAAAGTCCTGGGTATGTACTAAATACCCCAAAACTGGTTTCATGGCCATCCAATGAGATTGCCTGGATATGCTCCTATATCGACTCAATTTACTTATAGCACAAGCTATATCTGTCGTGTACAATTAATGATGTACATTTAAGCAACCCAACACACGAGCATAATCCAATTTTGATATGCTCTGGCCTTTGTTCTTTGCTAATGCAAGATTCACATCAATGGAGTCTTTGCAACTTTAAAGCCCAAGTGCTTGAATTTTTCAAGTACTGTCTTATATATAATGAGATTGTGACCAATGCTAGACTTGAGAAGTTTATGGACTTAATTCCCAGAATTAAATCAGCAACTCCCAAGTCTTTCATATCAAACTTGCTAGTTAGCATACGCTTAGTAGCATTATATTGGCAATTCATTACTCATTATGAGCATATCATCCACATATAAGCAAACATTGACTATGTGATTTGGAACATTTTTAATGTACACACATTTATCACATTCATTTATCTTAAATCCATTTTACAACATTGTTTGGGCAAAATTTAGCATGCCATTGTTTGGGTGCTTGTTTTAATCCGTAAAGGACTTAACAAGTCTACAGGACCTCTTTTCTTTTACCTGGAACCACAAACCCTTCAGGTTGTTCCATGTAAATTTCTTCTCCCAACTCTCCATTTAAGAAGGGCCGGTCTTAACATCCATTTGATGAATTTCAAGACCATAAACTGCAGCTAAACGCTACTAACGTTCGTATGGATGTAATTCTTGTAACTGGAGAGTATGTATCAAAATAGTCAAGACCTTCTCGTTGTCTATACCCTTTGACCACAAGTCTTTGACTTATATTTGTCAATAGTGCCATCATCTTTCATTTTCCTCTTAAAGATCCATTTAGAACCCAACGGTTTATTTCAAGAGGAAGATCAACCAATTCCCATGTATGGTTGTTCAGTGTGGATTCTATTTCACTATTGAACCGCCTCTTCCATAACAATGATTCCGAAGAAGACATAGCTTCTTTAATGTTTTGAGGCTCATTTTCCAATAAGAAAGTCACAAAATCTGGTCAATGAAGTAGACGTTCTTTGACGTTTTACTACGTCTTGGATCCTCTTGTTAAGTGTACTTGCTTTTGTTTCTTCCCGGGGTCGTTTAGATCCTTCACCAATCGACTCACATTCCTTTTTATACGGATATATATTTTTTCAAAGAACTCAGCATTATCTGATTCTATTAACCGTATTATTATGAATATCGGGATTTTCTGATTTATTGTAACCAAGAAATCGATATGCTTTACTATTAGTCGCATATCCTATGAAAACACAATCAACGGTTTTCGGTCCTATTTTTACCCTTTTGGGTTTAGGAACTTGCACTTTTGCCAAACACCCCACACTTTAAAATAATTCAAGTTGGGCTTCCTTCCTTTCATTTTCATATGGAATGGATGTGTTTTGCTATGGGGTACTCGATTTAGTATTCGGCTAGCCGTAAATGGCTTTCCCCCCCAAGTTCTGTGGCAAAACCAGAACTTAATCAATAATGCGTTCATCATATCCTTTAATGAACGATTCTTTCTTTCTGCAATCCATTGGATTGGGGCGTGTAAGGGGCCGTTGTTTGATGAATAATTCCATATTCTAAACATATTTGTTCAAAAGGGATATTCATATTCACCACCCCTATCACTTCTTAATCATTTTGATTTTCTTATTAAGTTGCGTTCAACTTCATTTTTTTATTGCTTGAATGCGTCTATTGCTTCATCTTTACTATTAAGTAAGTAAACATAGCAATATCGAGTACTATCGTCAATAAAAGTTATGAAATATTTTTTTCCACCGCGAGATGGTATTGCTTCATGTCACAAATATCTGTGTGAATTTAGTCTAAAGGATTTGAATTCTTTTCAACCGGACTTTAAGGATGTTTAACATCTTTGATTCCACACATACTTGACATTTTTGATTTGTCACATTCAAACTGGGCAATACTTCCAAATTAATCATTTTTCGTAAGGTTTTATAATTGACATGACCCAACGTATATGCCATAATTCATTTGACTCAAGTAAGTAAGACGAAGCTGAAATTATTATTATTTTCAACAACCATTACAATTCAGCTTGAAAAGGCCCTCAGTGAGGTAACCTTTTCCTTACAAAACATTTCATTCTTACTTATTCAACCTTATCGGAAACAAAAAACACATTTAAAACCATTCTTAACAAGAAGTCCAGTAGAGACTAATTCTTCCTAATCTCGGAAATATGAAGGACGTTGTTCAAAGTCACCACTTTGCCGGAAGTCATTTTGAGAAATATCTTCCCACATCCTTCAATCTTCGCCTTTGAAGCATTTCCCATAAAAATCGTCTCATCGGGTCAACAGGAGCATAAAGAAGCAAAAGCTTCTCTAACAGCACAAACATGGCGAGTGGCTCCAGAATCAATCCACCACTCTTTAGGATTGCCCACCAAGTTGCATTCGGAAAGCATGGCACATAAATCATCAACATCATCACGCTTTTCAACCATGTTTGCTTGACCCTCTTCTTGTCTTTCTTTGGAGCACGACACTCCGTAGATTTGTGTCCAGTTTTTCCACAGTTGTAGCAGTTTCCACTGAACCGCTTCTTGCTTGGGTTGTATTTCGGTTCCAGAAGCCTTCTTCCTCTTTTTATTCTCTTCAACAATATTTGCCTTCCCATTATTGTTGAGTTTCCACGGCCTCTCTTTCAGGCAGCTTTGTTGTCCTCTTCGATTTCTCAAACCGAACAATGAGATCTTCAAGGGACATCTCCTTGCGTTTGTGTTTCAAGTAGTTTTTTGAAGTCCTTCCACAAAGGAGGCAACTTCTCAATCATCGCTGCTACTTGAAATGCTTCATTGATAACCAAGACCTTCAATGAAATTTTATTTAGTAAAAATACCAAGATTACTACTTTCAACATCAATATTAAATTTGAGTTATACCTTCAGCAAGGAATCGTGAATAATCACTTGCAATTCCTGGACTTGGGTAATAACAGACTTGCTATCTACCATTTTGTAGTCCAAAAAACTTTGCAGCAACAAACTTTTCAACCCGGCATCTTCGGTTTTGTATTTCTTTTTCAAGCGCAGTCCACAGTTCCTTTGACTTTCCACGCCACTGTAGGACGTTATACAAAGCATCCTCCAGCCCGCTTAGAATATAATTCTTGCACAAAAAATCTGAATGCTTCCAGCTCAATCACGAGAAAGCGTTCAGTTTCTGGGAGTTTCGTCGGACAGCACAGGAACATCTTCCTTGATGAACTTCTGGAGACTTTAGAATAGTCAAATAGAGGAACATCTTTTGCTGCCAGCGCTTGAATCAATCCCGGAAAATTTTCCGGGGTTTCCTCCGCCGTGCAAAGCTGCCGGTGTCGTTCGACTTGTTGAGGCATTGGCAGTCACCATTGAACAGCTCTGGTTTCTCATTCTCATTAGTCATTTCTGTAAAAGAATGACACAAACGTTAAAATCACGTAGATTTTAATAGAGTACAAAACCACAAAGGTTTACTCTTCCAGAAACAGTAAGTACAAATACAGAAATCAAATTAATTCCTTAAGCTGTTAATCCCCTCCTAGTACCCAAGGTTATGGATTATTTCCTCCCAGGATAGAACGAATTACACACTGGTATAGTGGTACTTCAAACCCAGTGTTTCAGCGAACACAAAGTTCGGTAGCAAATCACACTTACTTTTTGCTTTGGTTTGATGCTAAAATATGCAGAAGAAGGAGAAGAAACTCAGAAAAATCGTAGTGAAATTCTGAGCAGAATAGTGTTGTATTTATAGCCAAAGTTAGGCTGAAATCTGAAGAGGTGCAACTCTTCAGAATGACTGTTTATGCAAAACGCCCACAGCAATAAATTGCCATTTACATATAGTTACTTTTCTGTTACCAAAAACAGAAAAACAGATTAGATTTAATATTAATATTTAATATTAATATTTTTTGTTATTAAAACAAATATTTAATAACATTTTTTGTTAATATTTTACTATTAACAAATAAATTTGGTCCAAAAAGTTAATCAATCAATCATTTGACCGAAGCCGAAGCCGAAGCGAGCGAGCGGCGACGACGACGGCGCCGAGGCTTGCCTTCTTCTCAACTCTTTAAGAGCTAGAAGAGAGCAATTGCTTATATACCCATAAAAAACTCTTCCTCTTCCAATATTGGGACAATGCCCATTTGCCAAGGTGGGGAACTTAAAATTTCACTCAAAAATTTTATTTCCCTCCATTTCCCATTCACCCTCTTTTAAGTATTTAATATATTAATTAAACACATCCAAAACCCAAACAAAATATATATATATATATATATATAATATATATATATATATATATTATATATATATATATATATATATATATATATATATTATATATATATATATATATATATATATGTTAATATAAATAGATTTTGGCGCGGGCTAAGAGTGAAACAAACCCTAAATATACGGAAGAACATCATAAGATTACTTTTAAATTGTAAGCGGACTTATGACTTCATTTTCTTTCTACGAACGCGATATTGCAGTAGCAAAAAAATGAAACTTATTTCAAATGAACAAATTTGCAAGGGACGTATAACACAAATTAGCAAGACGAAGAGATATTTCCTAGAAACTCAGGAATAATTAAAAGTAAAATATACATCCATACGCGGTTCATATCCTATTCACCTTTTTTTTTCAAATTTATGTAACGTCCTTTTATTATAATCAACAAAAGTGTCTATGTCTCTAGGCACAAATATAGTCAAATATATCCAATTAATTAACAAAAGTTAACTCTGCCTCTGTGGAATGTGGTTGCAGTGTGGGGTTGGGGAGTTGGTTTTGTGTGGATGTGTGGCTTTTTTGGGTTTCTCTTGTCGCAATCTTGTTGTCGCAATGAATCTTTGTTTCCTCGCAATGGATTTATCCGTTGTTTATTCGGGTTCGGGCGGGGGGGGGGGGTGGGGGGGGGCCTTTGTATTTATACTCCGATTTTAGGGGTCATAATTGACATAATAACCTAGTGTGTAGTAAAAAAATTTTTCAAGCATACCTA